>NC_044912.1:25682119-25955897 GCF_001633185.2 Quercus lobata | reverse complement strand
GTTAGTGAATGAAGAGGTGAGGTTTGGTCATAAGAGTTCAAGAAGGTGGTCCAAGGATGAATATATCCTCGGCTGAGCAAAGTCGAGGTCCGAAGGTGTGATCTGCCATCCTGGACAACGTTCCAGGAGGTTTTGTTGGTAAGGACAAGCATTCTGGAGGCACAGGAGAGAGGAAATCCATATAATATTTAAGAGAAAGCTACTATCACCGTATTGAATGCTCTATAGCTAACTCTCTGACCGCATTAATGAGAAAGTAATACCTGAATAGTAATTTTTAGTCTTACAGCTGCTCCCCAAAGACTTCAGGTAGGTGCTGATAGGACAAGGATCAACACTAGTAATCTAATCTACATGTGAAGGTTAGAGATAAAAGAAGGAAGGTAGTATAAAATAGAAAGAAGATCCTAAGAGAATAGGATTGGAAAATTAAGAGAAAAATACTATAGCAACAAGAACTATGCTTGTAACCAATTTCAAGAAATATATACAAGAACTGATCTCCTCGGATTGTGTTGAGGACAATTTTCTTTAGATAAAACCAGTCTATCTTTACTTTATTGTGATCTGGATCCATTATAATTGTTACCTAACTCATTAGAGCCTAGTTTTCTAACATACTCTTTATAAATTCATTGTATTGGGCTCTTTGGGCCTAAATCCTTTTACCTTTTGGGCTTCGGAACCAAATTATGTCCTTATAGAACTAATCTTACTTGTACTATGACTATGAAACCTAATTCTATTGTAACTCTTATTGTCCCTGTCTCATGAGGATTAGGTTTATCGTTTACTCTAATAATAAGAATAATAATAAAGGAAATTAATTAACTTGTAAAAGTTATCCACTTATCCTTTGCCTCTTCCTTTTATAATAAAACTCGGAAATCACAACGCCTAAGGTTTGAGAAATGTCTTTCTCAAAAAAAAAAAAAAAAAAAAAAAAAAAAAAAAAAAAAAAAAAAAAAAAAAAAAAAAAAAAAAAAAAAGAAAAAAGAAAAGAAAAGAAAAAGAAAAAAAGGTTTGAGAAATGTATGGGAGATAACCTAATTTATCAGCCCAATAAACTTGCAAATAAAAATTAACCCAATTCTAAAACTTTAGGTGAAGGCCCATGATTTATGAAAATATGAGCCCATTTATGCTAATCGAACAAAATCACAACTGGGCTAGGTAGAGTGGCCCGCCTAACATAATTCTAAACATTTTCATTACTTTCAATGTCACCAAAGGAGGAAAGAAAATCTGTGTTAATTTGTGAACCAAAAAATAAAATATATTATGATCTAAGATTAAGTAAATATAGAAACAAACTCTACTAGGGTTTAAGTCATTAATGTTTTATATTTTTGACGGTTTAGGGTAATGTTTGATAAAATTCTTTAAGGTAATTAGGATTTTTAAATCTCATCTTGAGATAACTGTACGTAGTTTGTGAAATTCAAATCCCAAGGGTCTCTTTTTGAACCATCAATCAAAAACATGCATCATAGAATCTATGGGTGCAATTTTCTGCACAATATATCAAATTAACAATTGGAAGTTAACTTTTTTTTTTAAAAAAAAAATTTGGATGACGAATCTTTTTGTTTTAATTGAAGAACTTCTGCAATCAAAAATCTTCTAGATCATCTGTACCCATTGAAGGGTTAAAATAGAACAATTGGACAGTCTATTACCAAATTACAGGGAAGCATCCCCTTGGGGGTGGCACCAAGGTGTGGAGGCAAGCAATCAAACTTATTTTCTTTTCATCTTTTTACAAATTTAATAGACACTTTGCAAACACAATAATAATCAACAGATGCAGAAAAATTCAACTATCATAAAACAAAATAAGACACTGAATTTTTACGTGGAAAAACCCACCAATTAGAAGGGAAAAAATCACAGGACCTAGTCCAACAAAATCTTTTACTATCAAATAATGAGTTTACAACCATCTTCTTTGCTTGGAAAAACTAGAAGAGACTACGAAAATATATTTTACACAATTCTTAATTAAACGTTAAGTTTTTGGACCTATAGTCCAAACACTTGAAGGTGTAATGCCTGTTGGATATAAATGGGTATCTATACGTAAACAGAATGAAAAAAAATGAAATTATAAGGTACAAAGCACGACTTGTAACTCAAGGTTTCTCGTAGAGACCTATTATTGATAATGAAGAAACATATGCTCCTGTAATGGATGTAATTACATCCAGATTTTTGATTAGCTTGGTAGCAAAAGAAAATTTGGATATGAAATTAATGGATGTTGTTACAGCATATTTGTATGGATCATTAGATAATGATATCTACATGAAAATCCTTGAAGGATATAAAATGCCTGAAACATATAATCCTACATCCCAAAGTATGTATTCTATCAAGCTACAAAAATCCTTATATGGGTTAAAGTAATCCGGACGCATGTGGTATAATCGTCTCAATGAATATCTTTTGAAAGAAGGATTTGAGAATAATCCAATTTGTCCATGTGTTTTTATCAAAAAATTAGAATCCGGATTTGCTATTATTGTAGTATATGTTGATGTTTTAAATCTTGTAGGGACTCTAGAAGAGCTAACAAAAACAACAAATTGTTTAAAGAATGAATTTGAGATGAAAGATCTTGGTAAGACAAAGATTTATCTTGGCCTGCAAATTGAACATCTTTCAAATGGAATTCTTGTTCATTAATCAACGTACACAGAAAAAGTCCTAAAGCAATTTTACATGGATAAAACTCATCATTTGAGCACTCCAATGGTGGGTCAGTCACTTGATGTCAAGAAAGATCCGTTTTGACCACAAGAAGATGATGAAGAAACTTTTGGTCATGAAGTACCATATCTTAGTGCAATTGGTGCTCTGATGTATCTTGCAAATTACACACGACCTGATATAGCATTTGCAGTTAACTTCCTAGCAAGGTATAGTTTCGCACCAACTTGAAGACATTAGAATGAAATTAAGCATATATTATGTTATCTTAGTGGGACTACTGATTTGAGATTATTTTATCCAAATGGATCAAAATCACAGTTAGTTGGATATGCTGATGCAGGTTACCTTTCTGATCCACACAAAGGCTGATCACAAATAGGATACTTATTTACTTATGGAAATACTGCTATTTCATGGAGATCTATTAAGCAAACAATTTCTGCTACTCCTCAAATCATGTAGAGATTATTACAATTCATGAAGTGAGTCGTGAATGTGTTTGGTTGAGATCGGTAATTCAACATATTTGTGAGAACTGTGGATTATCATTAATAAAAAATAGTGCAACAATATTATACGAAGATAATGCCGCTTGTATCACTCAAATTAGAGGAGGCTATATCAAGGGTAATAGAACCAAGCATATTGCACCAAAATTCTTTTATACACATGAGCTCCAGAAGAGTGGCGATATTGATGTCAAGTAGATACGATCATGTGATAATTGGGCCGATATGTTCACTAAGCCATTACCAATTGCGACTTTTAAGAAGATGGTGCACAACATTGGCATGCGTTGACTTAGAGATATTTTTACCATGAACAATGGAGGTTCTATGTACTCATGAGGGAGAGTAAATTTTCTAAAGGATGTGTGCTAATTGTACTCTTTTTCCTTCGCTAAGATTTTTTCCCACTAGATTTTCCTTTGCAAGGTTTTAATGAGGTAATCCTAAGGCATGCACTAGAAGTTATACAAGAATATTGTACTCTTTTTCCTTAGCCAAAATTTTTTCCCATAGGGTTTTTCTTTGGTAAGGTTTTAACGAGGCATGTTCTTAGAAAGTGGTCATCCACGGGGTAGTGTTAGAAATAAAGTCTAATTGGAATGTGTAAAGTTTGGGCAATGAAAGGCTTATTTGGGATGTGTAAAGTCTGAAATGTGTAAAGTTTATAGGGGAGATGTATATTTATAATTGTACTCATTATTGCAACCTTATCCCATGAACTCTACAAGCATTCTATGGTTCTATATATATGTGGGATTGCTTTACTGTTATTGTACACATTTAAGAGATATCAAAAGGATTGTGGATGACCACTTGAATACAAGAGTTTATCAATATATATTTCTTGTTTTCTTCTTACTTTGTTTTATCTATTTCTATTATTTCGCAACAATTTTTTGGTTCTTTGGTGGTAAAATAGTTTTTTTACTAAAATACAATCATCATTGTAAATGTTTTTGTTGTTTTTGTTAAGATTTTAGGTTGGATAGTTGCTATTTGGGTTAGGCTAGTTAGATTGATTGGGATAAAGGGGACCCAACTACAAAAATGACATATATAATAACTATATATATATATATATATATATATATATAAAATTGGACGGGGGCGTCCATCCTTGCCTAAAATATTTTAATAAATTTTTTTTTATTTAAAATTTCTACCACATCAACAAAAGAAATTGACCGAGCATAATTATTCTCTCTTTAGTCTTTATATCTATGTAAAATTCAGTAGGAACTCAACACTCAACAGAAACATAAAATTACAGTAGTAATAATACAAAATTGTGTCTGTTACATAATTATTCTAGCAAACAACAAATCTCCAATTAAACAAATAGATTAAAATTATGTTGAATTAACCCTAAAACATCTTTATAAAAACAAATTTACTTGCTGCCGCGTGTCAAACAAACGAAATAGAAACAACATATATATTGGAAGGATCTTGAAACAAATTTTTTTTTTTAAAATTAAAGTGTTTGGAAAAATAACAAATCAATTATTTTAATTTTTTTTCTTCGTACAAATTCAATAGGCACTTCAAATAAATGAGTTATATAAACACAATATATAATATCAACCAATAGAAAGAGAAAAATAAACCACCACACACAATCAAGACACAGTATTTTAATGTGTATGTTTACTATTTTTTTTTTTAATAATTGGATAACAATCTTTTTGTTTTGCTGCCCATATCAACGTGTATGTTTCGCTTATAACTTGATGCATCTCACCAATAGCATACATAAATAAAAACAAGCAAGACACTTCCTGTTTGAATTGGAGAACTTTTGCTATCAAAAATCTTCTAGACGATTGGTACCCATTCAAGGGTGAAAATAGAATGACTAGACGATCTATTACCCAATTAGAGGAAGGCATCCCCTGGGGGTGGCTCCAAGGTGGGGGGCAAGTAGTATCCATTTGTAACAAATAAAAAAGAATATGGATTCTTTGGAAAAATAGCAAATTAATATATATAAATATGGCCGATCATACTTATCTTCCTTTTATCTTTATACAAATTTAATAGACACTTCAAATAAATTAAGCAAACACAATAATAATCAACGGAAACCAAAAAAAAAAAAAAAATAATAATAATAAATAACAACCACACAAAACAAAATTAAACACCGAATTTTTATATGGAAAAACCCTCCAAGAAAAAAACTATGGGACCTAGTCCAACAAAATCTTTTGACTATCAAATAATGAGTTTACAACAATCTTCTTTCTTGCTCGAGCTTTAACTTCGATGATACTCCTTGAACAATAAAAGCAACCCGTCGAAAAATTGGGTTCTGCATGCAAGAACGATTGGCCCTTCAATCTTGGGGTCGAGGTCGCCATGTTGTGATCGAACCATCAAATCTTGCATAGTTGGATGCGAGAGATACTTCACAGGAAGTTCGTACCTCTTCTTCTCTTTGCCCACATAGACTGCAACGTGACCTTTTCTTGAAAGGTGTTTGCCTCTTTCTTTCTTGTCTTTCATGTTTAAGTGGTTGGCGATGGAGTGAACGAGCTTTGAATAATAATGCATGGTTTTGTTTGAACTTTGAGAGTGAGTGAGGAATTGGAACTTAGGGTAGGGTAGGGTTTGTTTAAATAGGAGATTCCACTGCGTACCAAGTACGTCAATTAGTAATTAATTTACTACAAGGAATAGGAATATAATATGTGAACGGAACAGTGTCTCACTAGGATTAAGAAACTTAATCTAAGTCTTTTTGGTAAAAAAAACTTAATCTAAGTCGTAACACTATCCTTTTTTTTTCTTTTTCTTTTTTTGAGATAAAAGATAGAATTTTATTGAATATAACCAAACAATTTACGAGTAAAGTATTACCCTGTTCAGCCATAGCCAAAACAGGGGAAGAAAAACTATCCAAACAAAACCAAAACCCAGTCAAGCCGAGAGTTTTTTAATGCTTGGTTTGGCCGAAACAACCTCGGTGATTTTTTTCCAAAAGACCCGTCTTGGCTATAAATCGTGAGGTAACCCTTCGAATTCAATCAATTAATTAAATTTTTTTAGGTCCATAAATTCAAGTTATCAAAAGTCGGTTTTTGTGATTCCGATACGGAAACCCATGGGTTAGGCTAGGCTAGAACTGATCCGTAAGAGCAATTTTTACTCCTTTTTCAAATTTACCTTGGATCAGTAAAATTATGGGATCAGTGAAGGTTTTTATTTATTTATTTTTAATTAGGTTAGTGATAATGTTAAAAACAAAAATTTAATTGGAAGAGAAAAAATTTCTGATTCTATGACTTCTTCTTGAAAATTGTAAAGTTAAGAGGTTCCGATAATTGATATGCATCTGGAGAGGATTGGTTTGAAACTTTAAATTAAGGATTAGTGATTCTCATACATAACTTTGTATGTGTTAATTTTTATGGGCATGTTCTGGATTTTAGTGAATGTTTTAACTAATTTTTAGAATTTTTACGATTTGTGTAGAGGTACTTGCGGAATTAATGATTTGCATGGTGTCATTGCTAAAGATTCGGATATGCCTCACCATTGTACGTAGTTATTGATAATGTTTGTTAGGGTTTGTTTGGAACGGAGAGCGATTGGGGGACATGGAGGGGAGAGGAGGGATTAGTTTAGGACATGTCAATTAAGAAAGTAAAGAAAGTATTACTTCGAAACACTACTTGACCAAGAAAATAATGAGTTTACAAGAATTTGCCTTAACTATAAGATATACTAGAGGCTACCAAAATATATATAAAAAAATCTTCGATCATAGTCTCTCTCCGGCTTAGCTTCGAAACACTCCTTGACCAAGAAAATTAAATTGTCAAAGAATTGCATTCTGCATGCAAGCACGATTGCACCATCAATCTTGGTTTCTAGTTTGCCGTGTTCTACACCTATAGTCACGATGCATAGGCCACGTCTGAAAACGCAACTATAGACCAAATGGACCTATAGCCATGTTTTTAGGGGCTACAATCGCGTTTTAAAAACATGGCTATAACCCTCGTTTTTTGTAGTGAAAATAATGAGTTTACTACGATCTTCCTTAACCAGAAGAGATACTAGAGGCTACCAAAATATATATACAAAAATCTTGGGTAATAGTCTCTGAAACATTGAAACCCTCCTTGACCAAGAAAAGTAAATTGTCAAAGAATTTCTTTTTGCATGCACGATTGGTGGCCTATCTTAGTTTCTAGCTCTCCATTTTGTGACCAAACCATCAATTTTGCCTATTTGGTCCTATTGGTCCACTTCGATCTGCTTTGATCTATTTCGGTCCACAATTTAGTTTAATTTAGTTTGTTCAATCTAATTTTGGTCCATTTCGGTCTATTGGATCCCATTCAATTAATTTGATCCACTTTGGACTATTTCGGTATATTTACGTAAGAATGGTAAAGGACAAGTTTGGGTTGAGTGTATGATTTTAGTAAACCCGAAATGGTCAAATAACAGAAAAAGGGTCTGATTATTTTTAAAACAAAAATTTGTTTTTCTGAGCTGGATTTTGCTTTAGATTACTATAATTAGCTCTTGAATAGGTTTGGTTTTGATAAACAGTGGGTTCTTTGAAGAAATTGGGTTTGATTCATACGACTTTCCGTCAGATCGAACTTACTTTGTAGATGCCTCGGTTTCACACTAAATTTTTTTCAATGTTTTGTATAATTTACTTAGTGGGTGATCTCTATATTTGGTTAAGATTGCTTTTTGGATAATTCTAACATGTACAGGAAAAAAAAGAAAAAAGAAAAGAAAAGAAAAAAGCTTTAGGAGGTTAGTGGATTTTGATCCCCTTATGTTATTTAGCAACAATTTCAAGTTTTAAAGCATTTGGCTTTTTTAGCTGTTTGATTTATGGTCTATGTTGCCATAATCCAAGGAGGGACAGTGTTTAACATCATCCTAGAGTTTGCTACAATAGCTGGGACTTTTAGGGCTTTCTGCTACCCAAATCTGGTTGGGCTAAACGGGGCCCGCGGGGCCTGCGGAGCCCAATGGGGCGAGTTTGGGTCCCATAAAAAAAATCCGTTTAATAATCGGGCCAGGTCCAGGTCGTGGGTTCAAGCCCACGGGTTGGGTCCGCTTCAACTGCGTTTTAAAAACATGGCTATAACCTGCGTTTTTTGTAGTGAAAATAATGAGTTTACAACAATCTTCCTTAACCAGAAGAGATACTAGAGGCTACCAAAATATATATACAAAAATCTTGGGTAATAGTCTCTCTCTGGCTTAACTTCGAAACACTCCTTGACCAAGAAAAGTAAATTGTCGAAGAATTGCTTTTTGCATGCACGATTGGTGGCCAATCTTAGTTTCTAGCTCTCCATTTTGTGACCAAACCATCAATTCTGCCTATTGGGTCCACTTGGGTTTGCTTTGATCTATTTCGGTCCACAATTTAATTTAATTTAGTTCGTTCAATCTAATTTTGGTCCATTTTAGTCTATTGGATCCCATTCAATTAATTCGATCCACTTTGGACTATTTCGTTATACTTACGTAAGAATGGTAAAAGACAAGTTTGGGTTGAGTGTATGATTTTAAAAACCGAAATGGTCAAATAACCGAAAAAGGGTATCTGATGATAGCCTTGGAAGCGGTCGGGAGCTCATTCGATGGGTGCCCCCACCGGTTGCATCCACCCAATCGTCAATTAGGGTAGGGGGACATGGGGTCCTTGGGCATGCCTTGTTCAGGTCCGTGAAGTCTACGCAGACCCTCCATTTCCCTGTCTTCTCTTTACCACCACAGTGTTGCCAGGCCACTCTGGGTAAAAGACCTCTTTGATAAAGCCCCCGCTCTTTTTAGCTTTGCCACTCGCTTTACGGCACTAGCATGTTCCTTTGAAGGGCGTCGGGTGGCTGGCTTCTCGGAGTGCGAAAGAAAAGGTTTGGACGTTCAGGTGGTGGACAAATAAGGCTAGGGATCGACGCCCGTGGGCGTCGTAGGCTTCTCAGGAACACGTCGACATTTTCTCTAGAGAAAATCCGAACCAGCTCCTCCTTTTCTTGAAGAGGGCCAACCGAGCCGACCAGAAAGAACTTCTCCGGGTCGTCTGTTGACAGCGAATTTATCTAAACTTTTCACACGCCGTATCTCCTCGGCATGTTCTGTTGTCTGCTTCTGCGAGGGCGGCTGATTGCTATAAACTTTCAGGGGCCGAGGACTCGGCATGGGGCCGATGTAAGACGGCGGCCACCATACACTACCTGGATACGGCCTGATCTCCTCGGATCTCTTCCACTTGTCCTTTGGATGGGTATTTCACCTTCTGATGAAGTGTGGAGGTTACGGCTTCCAGGGCGTGGATCCATGGCCTGGCGACTATCGCGGTGTAGGGTGAATAAACGTCGACGACGATAAAATTCACTTCCACCACCTCCGTCCCAGTCTGTATGGGTAGTCGGATTTTTCCTTTTGGCGTAACCATTCTTCCCTCGAAGCTAAGAAGGGGTGAGTCATAAACTGCCAAATCTTCTGCCTTCAGGTTCAGCCCCTTGTATAGATCAGGGTACATTATCTCTACTGCACTTCCCGAATCCACCAACACCCTTTTCACGTCAAAGCCCCCAATCCTCAGAGTGACCACCAAGGCATCATCGTGAGGTTGAATAGTTCCTCTCTTATCCTCATCCGAGAACCCCAGTATCAAAGAGCTTCCCCTTTTTGACCTTTTGTGTTCCCTCTGCCTGCTCCCGGAGGGGAGCCGATCGACGGCTAACACCCTGGGAATGGGTGGTCCCGTTCTTCCTGGTGCAGCGAAGATGACATGTATCGTCCCGGTGGGTGGTCTTAAGGTCACGTCCTTTCGAGGCTATTGTGTTGCTTGGCCGGTGTGGCCACTCGACGGGTGCAGCAGGTGACGTAACTTTCCTTCTCGGACCAACTGATCCAGATGATTCCACAGATTCCTGCAGTCCTCAGTAGTGTGCCCATGGTCTTGATGATAGTGGCAGTACAGGTTCTGGTTACGTTTGGAAGGTTCTCCAGCCATCTTTCCCGGCCACCTGAAATAGGGTTCATCTCTTACTTTCTCCAGTACCTGTTGTACGGCCTCTCTGAATATGGCATTCACTGTTTGCGGATTACTCTGCCCAGCCTGTCGCGAAAAATCTCTCCTCGGCTGACCATGATTGTGCCGTTCCGACCTGAAATCATTTGCTTTGGGGTGGATAACCTTCTCCTTCGCCCTCCCTTGCAGCTGATCTTCCTCCACTCTTTTGTACTTGTCTATCCTATCCCTCAACTGATCAACGTTGGCAACCGGTTTACTAGTGAGGGATTTCCTTAAGCCATGGTCGGTGGGGAGGCCGCTTTTGAATGTGCTGATAGCGACAGCATCGTGGTTATCATCCAGGTCATTATATACTTCCCAGTATCTATCGGAGTATGCTTTCAGAGTCTCTCCCTCGTGCATGGACAAGGACAATAGCGAATCGAGGGGCCTGGGGACTCTGGTGTTGGTGATAAAACGAGAGCAGAAATCCCGAGTGAGCTGCTTGTAAGAGCTTATAGAATTTGTCTTCAGGCCGTTGAACCACCTCATCGCCATTGATCCCAAGCTGGACGGGAAGATTTTACACATAAGGGCCTCATTTTGCGAGTAGATCGCCATCTTTTGGTTAAATTGACTCACATGCTCTACCGGGTCTGATCGACCGCTGTAGATGGCGAATGCTGGTTGGTTGAACCGTCGGGGCAGCTCAGCCCCTTCGATTCTATACGTGAAGGGGGACCTTGAAACCTGATCCAACGCCTTCTTCATGGCGTCGTTTCCCGAACCCTTACTAGATGTGCTCTCATACTTCCGCACAAGGCGTGGTTCCTTTTCGTAGGTAAAGGTTTCACTTGGGGGGGTCCTTGACCTCCGTCGGTAACTCACATCCTCCGCATTAGAGGACTTGTCTGAGTCTGAAGGAGATCGCCTTCGTTGTGCTCGTCGTAGCTTCCTCTTTAGATCATCTATCTCTCGTTGCATGGCCTGGTGACTATTTCGCTTCTGGGACACGTGACTACCTGTCTGAGTGTGACTCTGGCTTGTCCGGATAATATGCACACTTCCCTCACGATTTCCCCTGTGGCCTGGGTTGACGGGGTTATTTTGCCTCTGAAACTCGGCGGGTTGTGTCTGTTGGGAGTCAGCCTGGTGAGGATTCTCCTGGTGCGGACCTAGTTCTGCCATGCTTGACCGTTGTGCTAGCTGATGCTCTAGTTCTTCCCACAGACGGCGCCAATTGTAGTTGCACGATTTTCCTGGCCCAAATTTGATTGATCAGGCCCTGGCCCAAAGCGCAATCCACAATAAATATTTGTAGAGGATGGGTCAAAGAACTTGGCCTCAGCGAGTCTATTCAGTCTGATGCATGGGCAATATGATTGCAGAAAATAAAGACACGAAAATGGATCTCTCACATGTAAGTTTATTTCTCTAGTTCCTCATACAGAATTTTTCCTCCTCTTCTCTAAGGGACTCCACTACATTATATAGCTCCCTTCTCTCATCTCAACCCTACACTTGTTGACCATCTAAGCACCTACTTGAGTGGCTGTCCCATCAGACGCCTTCATCTCTCCCCATGTGAGTTGCAGAGGTCAAGGCGGTACTGTTCAGGGGTCATTTCCTCATTAATGCGGCCAAGAGGGTGGTTGGGGCGCAATTAATGTGGTGGTAGCTCTCCATGGGATATTTTGGATTTTATTCATTTTATATGTTGGGAGGATGAACTGAAGTGGCTGGGGAGAGCTCCTCGTTTGGGCTTCGTGAGGTCCGAGGAGGTGTTACTCCTCGGACAGGTTTCCTTGGCGTTTATTGGGATTGAGTAATGCTTCATACGTGGTTTTTCTTCGGACAGGACGCTCCTCGGACGGGCCTGAATTTGGAATAGCCCATCATTTCTGGGCCGGGCCCCACACCTACCATTGACACAATTTTTATTATGCATAAATCACAAATTAACATATGAATTGGGAGAGAAATTTGTTGTGTTCCTATATTTATTAATAAAAATTACCTAGAATGGTTAAAAGTAGGTTCTTAAACTTGTGTTACGTCACTCATCGGCATTCATGATAAAGGGTTTTTAAACAAGAATAGTATAAATGACTTGTGAGAAAACAGGTTGAAGGTAGATGTAAAAACGATGGAGAAAGAGAAGAGATGACATTTTATTTAAAAACTAAACTCGGAAAGTTTCGTAAATCACCAGTCCAAAAAATAGCTTAAATTGTGAGAAATGGGCTAACTATGTATTATATGCTAACATACTGTAGCACTTTCCACACATTTAGGTATACTAAATAGATTCACAAAAAAAAAAAAAAAAGGTATACTAAATAATATTAATATAATTTTTAGTGTAATATTTGAGCAGCACAATAAATTAATAACATACGGGGTAAGTCACATACATTGTAAATTTTGTTGATATGGGGCTTTTTTTTTTTTCGGCTTTCTACTATTTGGGGCCTTACGCAATGGCCTCATTTGCCTATACTGTTCAGCCGCCCCTGTTACCACGCTTTTGTGCTATCAATTTTATGAAGAAAGCATTGAAAAGGTTACATTACATTTTTTTTTTCTTCAGCCGGATAAGGTGGATGGTGATGCTGATGCTGATGGTAACGTGAATATTATATGCCCTAAGAGTTCAGCTACGGCTCTTGGTATACTTGCACTGCTGGCTATTCTTTTAAGTGAAATAATTACAAGTGTTGCAACCGGGTGCAATTGTTGTTGCAAAGGAGGTCTTCAACCTACTAGCTGTAATTGGACCGTAGCACAGGTCTTCTTAGGGGTGTGCAAAATATCCGCTTAACCCGCCGACCCGTCCAACCCGCAACCGACCCACCCGCCATGTACGGGTCATTAAGTTAGGCGGTTTGGGTTGGGCGGGTTAGACCAATTGCGGATTGGATTGGGTTATGGATTGAAAAATTGCCAACCCGCTACAACCCAACCCGCCCGCTTAATTAATAATTTTACATACATAAAAAAAATATATTAGTTGAAATTGTTAAGTATTTAAAGTTAATCAATTCACCTAATAAATTTTTACAGCTAATTAATCATCAATTCCCTAAACAGAACCAGCCTTCAAAAAATTCCTTAAACAAAATCTAAAAAGTCAATATTGAAACCCTAAACACTCTTACCTATCACCCACCCCATTTGCTTCAGCTGTATATACATTATATTTATACTATTGGTATTTATATGCTCTAAGTCTCACTTTTTCTTCTCACTGCCGACACCTTCAGTTCAGCCACTGTTTTGCCCTTTTTCTTCTTTAACTTTTTTGAAACTTATTTTATATCCTTTCAACTCTTCACCGGTAGCACAAAGGTAATTGCCTATTTGCTATTTTGTCTTTTATTGTTTAGTTTTTGTGTCTTTCTTATTTCAGTTTCCATCATTTGAAATATATATAATATAAAAAGTGATAATAGAAACCTATTTTATATCCTTTCAACTCTTCACCAACAGCACACTTGATATTGCCAATTTGCTTTCTTGTCTTGTATTGTTTAGTTTTTGTGTCTTTCTTATTTCAGTTTCCATCATTTGATTAATTTATATAATATAAAAAGTGTTAATATATTACATGCAAAGCCATTCTATTTCTGGCAGAGGCAATTTATTGTATATTCAAGTATTTATTGTTCATTGTATATTCAAGTTAATATGTTATATTGTTATATATTACATATTCTTACGGTTCATCTTATTCTTTGTCTTTGTCTAATTTTTTTAATAGGTGATGGAGAGTGAAACATCTGGTGCCCACAATGAAAAACCCAATGACAAAACTGAGTCTCCAACCACAGGTAATACCAATGCACTTCCTCCTAAGCGTCCTAAAAAGAAAAAAATCTGAAGTTTGGGATCACTTTTCAATGATGGGTGATTGTGATCCTAATAACCCTAGAGCAGCATGTAATTACTGTGGTAAAGACTATGGATGTCGTGGGAAAAGGGATGGGACTAGTAATTTATGGAATCATCTTTATAATCAATGTGCCACATCCCCTTATAAGGTTGTAGACAAAAAACAAAAGACACTTTGTTTTCTTAAAAAAGAAGAAGGGCAATCTACTCTTAAAGCAGTGGGGTTTAGTGAAAAAATTGCTAGGAATGCCCTAGCAAAGATGATAATTGTTGATGAGTTACCTTTTAGGCATGTAGAGAAGGAAGGCTTTAAGTTTTTTGTTGAGGTTTTGGAACCTAGGTTCACTATCCCTTGTCGCACCACTGTTGCTCGTGATTGTATGAATCTTTATTATGAAGAGAAGAAAAAATTGAAAAAAGCATTTCAAAAGCAACGAGTATGCCTAACCACTGACACTTGGACATCAATTCAAAATCTTAACTATATGTGTCTTACTGCTCATTGGATTGATAATGATTGGAACTTGCATAAAAGAATCTTAAATTTTTGTATTGTTCCTAATCACAAGGGTGTCACAATTGGCAAGCATATTGAGAAGTGCTTGCAAGAGTGGGGGATAGATAGGATATTTACAGTCACACTTGATAATGCAAGTTCAAATGATATTGCCATACAATATCTGAAAAGAAAAACTAAGGATTGGAAAACCACCATTTTGGATAATGAGTTTTTGCATATGAGGTGTTGTGCACATATTGTTAATCTTATTGTGTGTGAGGGCTTAAAAGATCAAAATGAATCAGTTGTTAAGATTAGAAATGCAGTGAGATATGTTAGGTCTTCTCCATCTAGGCTCCAAACTTTTAAGAATTGTGTAGAGCGTGAAAAAATTCCTAGTAAAAGTCTAGTATGCCTAGATCTTCCAACTAGGTGGAATTCGACCTATATGATGTTGGAGGCAGCTGTAAAGTTCCAAAATGCTTTTGAGCGGCTACAAGAGGAAGACTCACAATTTGACTCATATTTCAATGATGATGATAATGATGAGAATGAGGTTGGGGTTGAGGATGATAATGGGAGAGGAAGAGGGAGGGGGAGAAAGAATATTGGGCCTCCTAATGTGCTTGATTGGGGAAAGGCTAGAATCTTTGTGCAATTTCTAAAACTTTTTTATAAGGTGACTTTGCGATTTTCAAGCTCTTTATATGTCACATCTAATGCATTTTTCCATGAACTTGTGTTAGTGCAATCTAAATTGTTGACTTTAAGTAGAAGTGAGGATAATATGTTAAAGAATATGGCTGCTAGCATGAGAAAGAAATATGACAAATATTGGGAGAATATTAAAAATATCAATTTTTTGTTGTATGTTGCTGTTGTGCTAGACCCTCGTTATAAATTGAGATATATCATGTTTTCCTTTAAACAAGTTTATGAGAAATCCAAGGCAGAAGAACTAACAGCAATGGTGGAGGCAAAATTAAAAAAATTATATGAGCACTATCTTCAAAAGGATACTAGTGCTAATATTGCAAAACCTAGTGTAAGTCAAACTTTTGAAGAGATGGATGTTGATGATGAGGAGGAAGATGATAGCAAGTCATTTGCCTTTCAATATAAGAAACACTTGGAGGAGGCAGAAAGTTTGGAGAATAAATCTGAAGTGGATAGGTTTTTGACAGAAAATTGTGAGGGTCTAGGCAATGCTGAATTTGATATTTTGGCATGGTGGAAGCTTAATAGCCACAAGTATCAAATTCTCTCTCAAATAGCACGAGATGTCTTGGCTGTTCCAGTCTCCACAGTGGCCTCTGAGTCAGCTTTTAGTACTGGTGGATGTGTACTTGATCCATTTCGAAGTTCTCTAACTCCAAAGATGGTGGAGGCTCTTATTTGTGGACAAAATTGGTTGCGGTCTTCACCAATTCCAATCAACCTTCGAGAGGCTATGGATGACATAGAAAAATATGAAGAAATTGAGTCAGGTAACATTTTTTTTTTAATTATTTGTTGAAGTTGGTTCATGGATACTTTAATTTAGTTCGTTTTGATTAATTGTAGTAACATGTTTATTATATGTAATATTTTTATTTCAGAATTTGCGGCTTTAAATATAAGAGATGTGGAGAATTGATTTAGTTGATTTTGAGGAACTTGGCTTAGGCAGGTAACATCCATTCTCTATCTTCATTTGCTTAAACTTGATTAGATTGATTACATTATAAATTATAACATTAACAATATAATAATAGAGTAAAATCAAGTGTTCAAATGCTTGTTGCCAGTGTAGCTCATAGGGATTTACCATTGCATCATTATATTTGGCATTGTTGTACTTAAAGCAACTTAGGATTATGTGCAATTTTCATTATCTTATATAGATAACAGTAACATTCCTAATTTTATCTTATGTTGTGGATGATTGATTAGGTTGCTACTTGCTTTGGAGGAGTTCACCTTAACTTTTGGAGTGGTACCAAGCTTGAAGTTGATTGATGAAGTCTATTTTGTGAAGAACTTTTGTTAGAATTGAGTTTATTTTCAGTGGGTTTAATTTGATTACATTATGGCTTTTGAGACCATACCATTTTGAAGTTTATTTGTTATGTTGGTATGTTATTATTTTGAATCCTTGATATGACTTTGGGAATGTTAAGACTTTGAGTTTGTTGATTTAATTCTACTATTTTTAAATTTCCTAAGTTGTAAGGCAGAGCCTACTTTTGTTAGAGATGATATATCTCTTTTTCATTGACTCTATGTTTGTGTTGGAATTGAGATTATTCAATGAAATCTACCTTTAGTTTTTTGTGTGCATTAGTTATATTTTGAGATTATCAATAACAAATTGTAGTTTGTGATAATTAAAAAAAAATACATTGTTAATGCCAACCCGCCTAACCCGCCTAACCCACTGAGTTGAAACTGCCAAAATTTGTAACCAATCCGCCGGATTTAGAATTTGGTGGGTTGGTGGCGGATTGGAATTTTCCCAACCCGCTAGTAGCGGATTGGATAGAAATATTAGCCTTTACCCGCCCAATTCGACCCGCGCACACCCCTAGGTCTTCTTTATCTTATCCTGGTAAATTTCTTTTACTACTTGTGTATAAAATTTTTTGAGAAATATTGCTAGTAACACATTAAAAATTCATAATAATTTCACAGAAATTTTAAATTAGTATTAATTTTTTTTTTAATTAAACATTGTGATGGCTATGTGTGAGGTAATAGGCTATTTAATGTTGTCAAATTATTGTGAGCTTTTCGTTGTGACCCTAACTTTATTACATCGTTTCTGTCTTATCCTTTGAGATATTATTGTTAGTGAAGATTATTAGCGTCTGAATTAAAAGCATTTGTCAACTGAGGACCCGTGCTTTGATAGGCTCCAGTATAAACAATAATGCCATAATAAAATAAATATCATGAATTTTATATAGGATCATAATTTACGTCACTTTTTTTACACCAATCATAATTTATCACTAAAATTATTATAATTTTCTTATTGAAATTTATTGTGGGATTAGACTTGTTGAAATATAAAAGTAATAGAAAATATGATTTCAGATAAAATAAAATGGAGGAAAAGAGTACACACATAGGTGGGATGCTCCCCCCCCCCCGTCCCCAAATATTCGAGTTAATCTAATGATACTTTTAAAAATAATTAGTCTAATAGTTATAGAGTCAATACTTTATTTTTCTCCATTTCATTTTTTATTGTAAAATGTGCTCCTATATATTATATTTTTTATAAAGTTTAGCACTAAACATGTTTGGATCTATCTTTTTTAACTCATTATGTAGTGATTAATAAGAAGTTGACTCATTAAAAAAATCTTGTGATTAAAACTTCATATGAAATGTCTTTTTAGTTGCTACATAATGGGTTAGAGAAATATAATTTCAAATATACTGAGAGCCAAGTTTTGGATCATTCATGTTTTTGAAAATTTCATTAATTCAATTGAAATATTTTTTACTCACTTTAGTATACAATTTGATAATTTGAATTGAAAATGAAACTTTTTAAGAATTTCACCATGAAAATGGGAAAATGATGAATATATTTTATGAAAGATCGTTATTAAACATAATTTTGATTGAAAATACTAAAATCTTTTTTTTTTTTTTTTTAGTGTGTGTATATAACTTATCAAATAAAAAAGTGTGTGTGTGTGTGTGTGTATGTGTGATGGGGGTTGTCTGGACCAATATATTAGTGTCACAACTCTACCCCCTAAACAAAAATTACTGTAGCCTCGGATTTTAACTAATTAGTTAAGGATCGCATAGATGTAAGACTCTTCCATAATTAACTCTAGTAGTATTCTTTAAACCTAAGTTGTCAATCCCGTTCTAGTATTTGTATGCTTCAATTTGTGTGTTGAAGTAGAATATTTTTCAGGTTACTCCTATATATATAGGGTATACCTTCTCGTGTGGCAGACATCCACTTACAAACTTCGCTATGGGCTTGGGCTTGGGCATGACCTGAGCTATTTTACCCAAATTTTGTTGGCTCACGGGTTTGGATTTTTAGGCTTCAACCTTTTGACACTCATAGAAAAATGAGGCGTGAACAAAGGCAAAAGTGAAACATGGGATTAAGTGTACCAATTTAGTCACTAGAGTGAAAATTTATTTGATGGTCGGAATGGAATGAAATGGAATTGATAACATTACTTTCAACAATTGAACCTCCTATGTGCCTCTTTGATGACCAATCACTACAGTTTTTATTGGGCAAATACATAAATATTTGGGGTGTTCAAGGCTACTTGGGATTGTTGTCTGAAGTAGAGTTTTAATTATTGAACTTTTGTGATTAAGTAAATTGAAAAGCTCTATAAGGATGGCATCCTTTGTGATAACTTAGCTTTGTGATTCAAACCTCACTTTCCTCTCCCCCACTATTAGCCTATGAAAAAATAAAAGCCCTTTTTGGAGCATTTGGTAAATTATAGTGATAAAGTTATTTAAAGATATTACATGGATTTGATAATCAAATTGATAAAAAAGCTTTTAGGCATGAGAAAAGACCATGATTTTAAAAATTGGATCAGACCGGTTGGTTCAATTGGGAACTAAACACTCAACTAATCATGTAAAAATCGACGGTTCAACTGTGAAAAATCGCTGGTTCAGTCTGTAAAAACTGAGATCTTGATCTCTTTTCAGCTAATTGACCGTTCCAATTTTTTAAACCATGAAATGAGAAAAGAGGCCACATCATAAAAGTGCCTTTTGAGTTGAAAAGTCATCATATGTGAGATTGCATGTGTTTTGAAGATTAGTCTTGAACTTGAAGTGAAGTGCATGGTTGAATGTTTCTTAATCTCTGAAATTCTTTATTCTTTCTAAAATTCTAATCTCCATTTCCCCTTTCTCTTCATTGCAAAAATAATGATTTCACCCTGCACTACCAATTACTTTGTGTAGACCTTCAGGTTTAGCAGATAGCTAGCTTTTGTATTTGTCAGTTACATACTTACATATTGGTTTTCAATTGATTTAGTCTATTTTCACAATCGAGCAGGTTCACAGTTATCTTAGCGGTTATTCTGTTAATGACTGCTTCTATAGAAAATAATAGTGTGAATGGGAATGCATTCGTACTATGCCCCGTTGCGGATCCTGGACTCTGCTAGTGGTGCCGTTTTCTCGCTTGTGACTGTGGTGTTGGGTCATGTATCTTATATTTTAAGTTTGGAAAAGAACAGTAACAATTCTAATCAAGGAGGCATAGCTATGGCACAGCCTCAGCTTGCAGAGGCCAGTCTTTATCAAGGTGCCACACCTAGAGGACAACCTCTCTCTCTTCTCTCTTTGATCCAAAATACGATAGCTTTTGCAGTTTGGGAGAAGATTTTAATTGTACTGTGATGGTTTTTATTTTGTGATGTGTTTGTGGATGATAATGCCAAGATTTGGAAGGAAAATAAGTGAACTATAAGTTCTTTTTCTTCTCTATTATTATTATTATTATTATTTTTTTCTGTTTGTTTTCCGGAAAGTTTGCTGGATTTTTTGATGTTCTTCCGTTTATTTCCTTTAATTTGATAGAAACTTTCAAAATAATTTTTTTTTTTCAAGGAAATTAATCTTTATTAATTTTTTGTTTCTATTTTTTAAGGGAAAGTCAAAACTAACAGTAATTCTTTAATGGGAGTGACAGAAAACCTTAATTGAATAAACTTGAAAATTAAAAAACTCAATTCAACAAAAGTGAAGTTAAAGAACTAAAATAAATTTTGGTGAGATTTAGAGAGTATATTCAGCATTTTTAGTCTAATTATTTTAATATACTAATTAATATGAAAATAAATAAATTTTTCATTGAATTGATTGAATTGGTCAAATTTAGAGGATATATTTTGCATTTTAACATAATTATTTTAATAAATTAATTAATATAAGAATAAATAAATTATATTGTAAAAATTAGCAATCTTCAAACATTAGGTAGATATTCTCTTATTATTTTAGATGTTTTAACAAATTTATACTCCTAACAATATTTGAAAAAATTCATTATATTAATAATAGCCTTTAAGTACTTACGTTGCATGTGCTTAAAGGCTCTTCAATATTTTTTTGATAAAAATTAATAATTTGCATTTATTAAACAAATAAAAATGATAAACTTTAGAGATAAACAGTAACTCTAATTTATTTAAAAATAAGATGAACGTGAGGGGAAAAAAATGCTAAATTTTAGGAGTGCTCTTAGTTTTTAGTTTTTATTTTATTTTTTTATTATTTTAATTAGGGGTGTTTTAATTTTATTTAGATGAAAAATGAATAAAAAAGGCTAAATTTTTATAAGTGAAGGGAAAATAAAATCTTAAATTTTAAGAATTATCCTTTTAAATTCAAAATGAAATATGTTAATTGACATTTATGACCCTATTTCTAATAGAAGTTACCTTTCATTAATGAGGGTATTTTTGAACCATATAAAAGTCTAGTTTCTAGAGTGGAATCCTCTTATATATAGTATAAAAATTTAAAAATTATATTATAAACATAGGTAGGAACACTTTTTTTTTTTTCATAGATAAACATAGAACAGTAGGAGCAATTTAAGCCAGGTACATTTTAAAACTTTAAAACAAAAATAAAAGAATTCAATTTTAATTTTTTTAAAAATACTAATATTAATTAATAAAAAGAACCAATTACCCAAAGTCAAACCCCTAAAATTTGACATTACAACACTTCTGGTTTCTCGTTGACTCAGTCACTCTCCCTCTCTCTTTCTCTACTCGCTTTCCCTCCCCTGTCACTTTCTCCAAAATAGATAACAACTCTACCTCTCTGACCAAACTAAACCCCAAGATCTAGGCTTTCTCAACAAGACTTACTGCCAGCAATTTTTTAGAGAGTTTTTTTGGGGGAAAAATAAAATTGAAGTTCAACAGTTGAACCTTACTATTTGTAATATGATATAATTAATATGAAACTGGTACATTAGTATCATACGACTTATGAACACTTTCAATATAATACTTTTATAATACAACTAGTTACTAATCTGTGCGATGCACGAAAAAGTTAGTTATATAATAAAATTTAAGAAATTTAGAAATAGAAAATTAGGTCAATAATATGCATATTTTAGACATTTTGCTAGTTAGCATTTAAAAAAAAAATGAACTGTCATAATTAATAAAATACAATGGGAAGAAATATTTAGGGTGTGTTTGGTAACTTTTTTTCCCTCTATTTTTTGTTTTCAAAAACAATTTTCTATTTTTGAGAATAAAAAACTTGTTTGGCAACCCAAAATGGATAGAAAACAAAAATTGTTCTCAAAACTAAATTTGTGAAGGAAACTGAAAACATTCAAAAGCTATTTTTGGTTTCTAGTTTTCAAAAGTCAATAAAAACACACATTTAATTTAATAAATCTATCTCATTTAATAAGTTAGCATTAGAGTTCAAATCCTAGTAACAACATATTTTAGTATTTTCTATTTTTTTCTTCAAAAAACTTTTTTTTTTTTTTTAATTTTAACTAACCAAACATATTTTTGATTTCAAAAATACAAGAAAATTGTTTTTTCTTTATATTCCAAAAAACAAGTTTTTGAAAATAGAAAATAATAATTGTTACCAAACATAACATTAACTTCTATGCTTTTCTATAGTTTAGAAGTGTTGTCTAACATAGAACGTTATTGGGTTATAAGAGAGATTTTTATAAAATGTTAATACCATACATATATGCTTATGTTGTCAACATCTCATTGCAGGTGCATAGCTACTAAAACCTACAAAATAATTTACAATTTTTAAATTAATAAAGCAAAACTCCGAAAAGTTATACACACACACACACTCAAAACTAATATAAACTACAGAGATATAAACAAAGACCATGATATGAGGAAGACACACCAAGTTTCAAATTTGAGCAGCAATATGACTTTCTCAATCTTACTTAGTCGTAGTAATAACAATATAGACAATTCAAAACATGGAACAATATCAAAATTATAACACCTAATTCCATTATGTTTTGAGTTATGATTTTTGAGATACTTTCAATCCAAACACCCTCTCAGGCTCCCTCCTAACCATTTTTCTCTAATCTTTTTCCCTTAGTCACATAATTTTTTTTCCATGTCCTAATCCCGCCGAGCAAACAATAGTTTTTTCCTCTCAATTTCTCAATCTTAGGCTCCCAGTCCCACCTATGACCTAACCTTCTACTCTTTAAGAACACAAGCTCTTAGTCTCACACTCTCATCAAGACTCATCTCTGATTCTGAGTCTCTCTCTCACAAAGAAAGACTTTCCTCTTAGTCAGTCTCCTTATCATCTCCGTTCTCCACTGTGGCTCTGCTGCTATATAGTTTTGTCTCTGGTAACCCTAACCCCTAATTTTTTTGGTTTTATTTTGAATTCATTGAATGTTTCTTGTTGAATCTAATTTTTGTTTTTGTTTTTTTTTTTTTTTTGTTTTTTTTTTTTTTTTTTTTGCATTATTTTCTTGTAATTTCAGGGGTAATTTAAGAGATTTAGCCTAGCCTAGTAAAGGACTAAATCTCAAAGAGCTCCTAGGTATTTTCTCATACTATTTATAATTTTTTTGAGTTCACTAATGTTTGATTTTTTTTTTCTATGCTGTTTGATTTTGTTTGAAGGGTTCAAAGATTGTAAATTTATTTGTTGATCATCCTATTGACTGTTGTGATTTTAGTTTATTATATCATGCTATTATGGTTTTAGTTGATTATATTGTTGTTGGGATTTTAGCACAGAGTAAGCTATGTATGGTTTTTGTTTACTAATATGTTATTAAAATTAGTGTATGACTTTGTGTTTTAGTTAAAGTTTACCTAGAATAATAATTTTTAAAAGTCCAATCCATATAACCAAACGAACCGCACCAAGCCGCCAAGATTAACTGCACCATGTGTAGACTAGTTCTTACCTTCCAAAAGTGAGGTGCGGTCAAGCATAGGGTTAAAACCGCACCCTATAGGCGTGGTGCAAAAAACCTCTCCAAAACCGATCGAACCAAACCGTGTACACCCCTATTTAATCTTTACTCCATATAACCGTCCTCATAGTTTCAGGAATATCACCGTATTACCATTAAATTCATCACAATTTCACAAGAATTCACAACTCACCCACAATTCAGCCAAAAACAAATATGACTCATTTAACTAGCATTTAAAAAAAAAAAAAAAACCTTATAATAGCCGTCCTAGTTCTCAAAAATTGTATTGAATTGACTATAGAACAGGTTTATTAAAAAGAACATAGGTTTGCTCAAATGCTCCAATACATAAGAGTTGACATTTTTTTTTAAGAGAGTTTCTAATTATGATGTTTGTTCTTAATGATAGTTTTTTATCATCAAATCAAGACATGGAACTCACATGATGTAGAAGGAATGTTCATAATACTCTTGGTGCTAATTGAAAAGGACATAAAGAAATTGTATCTCTCGCCTGCCGTTAATCTTTACTCCATAGTCGATAGTTAGTCGTCCTCACTATTTCAGGAATATCACCATATTACCATTAAATTATGTCCATATCTTGGACTTCACAATTCAACCAAAAATACAAACAACTCACTGGCAACAGTACTTAACCAACTCTAAGCTAATTCTCTCAGACTTACAACTTCTAGAGAGAGAGAGAGAGAGACTGAGAGACGATGGAGGGAAAGGTGGTGATGATGTGCGCTGTTATTGGATTCCTTGGGCTCTTATCAGTTATTCTTGGTTTTGTTGCTGAGTCTACAAGAATTAAGGTAAGAGAAAATTATAAGTGGGTTTTGCTTTTTCTTTAATGGTTTCATTTATTTAAGATTGTTGTTGTTGTTGTTGTTTTTTCTTTGCCATCTTGCTTTTTATGTCTCTCATTGATGGAAGTGTGTAATATTTTTTTTCTTTATGTGCTTGTGTCAATGAAATATATTGATTCACTTAGGCAATTATTAGTTTTAAGGGCCCGTTTGGTGGAGGAGTTTGAGTGTTTTTTTTTATATATGTGTGGGTGAAAAAGTGTGTTGAAATGTGCGTAAGGTTGTTTAAAATGTGAAAATGTATGTTAGAACCAGGCAACCAAACAGGGCCTAAACTTTTCACTTGGATGGAGGGTGTGACAGGCTTTGTTGGGATCTAAATGGCAGTGGGAAGTTTGATACTTGGTCTTTTTATCACAAGATTCAAAAGGCATCTCCTTCCACTTTACCTTGGAAAGGAATTTGGAAAGTTAAGGTTCCTAAAAGGGTGGATTTTTTTTATGTGGATAGCAACCCATGGTCAGATTCTAACTTTAGATAATCTTATGCTTCGTGGTCGCTCTTTGGCGAATCGTTGTTGTTTGTGCTGTTGCAATGTGGAATCTGTGGATCACCTGTTACTTTTTTGTCCGATAGCTCATTTTTTGTGGATGTATATGCTTCGGTTGTTTGGGATCGTTTGGGTCATGTCAGGTTCAGTCGTGGACTTATTATTTTTTTTGATATCATTGGCTTGGGAAGCATAGCTTTGATATTTGGGATTTGGTTTCAAGTTGCTTAAAGTGGATTATTTGGACTAAACAGAATCGGTGATCTTTTGAGGATGAGGAGAAAACTGTGGTTCAGTTATTAGAGTTGTGCCTGCGGTCCCTCTTTGATTTGTCTCGATGTTGGGATTTCTCAGATTGTTCTACCCTTTTGGATTTTCTTTCATCTATTAAAATATATTAGGGGTTGCCTCTGTCTTTTTGTTCCTTTTTTTTCTTTGTTCACTATTGTGAACTCTTTGTGTTTTTATTGCTATTCTTTTATTAATAATATTCTCTTCTTACTTATCAAAAAAAAAAAAAAAAATGAAATCATGGAATTAAAGACTTTCTCATCCACGTAACTTGCACTGATCGATCTTGTTAAAGCTCTACCATATTGCATACATTTTACATTCAATTTTACTACTCAGTCCTCTAGTTCAAAGTCATGAGGCTTCTTTTATTAACTACATCTATCCTCTGAACAAGATAAGGTGTTTTTTGATGATGTCAAATTTATATACTGTGTTTAGTTTAAACAATAATATTTCCTCAAAAAAAAGAAAAAAGAAAAAAGGTTTAAACGATAATATGGCATCAGATTAACCAATATGGAATGATTATTGGTTTCAACTCCATGTCCCATCTATCATGGCAACCAAGTTTGACCTTTTTCAACTCCATTTCATTGAACAAATAAAGGTTTAAAGTTTAATGATAGTAAAAATATATTCAATTTTATACCATGTTGAATTGTCAACTTATAATGAGAGCAACATCAATTTCACACCAGCCTACCATTGACACAATTTTTATTATGTATAAATCACAAATTAACATATGAATTGGGAGAGAAAATTGGTTGTGTTCCTATACTTATTAATAAAAATTACCTAGAATGGTTAGAAGTAGGTTCTTAAACTTGTGTTACGTCAATCATAGGCATTCATGATAAAGGGTTTTTAAACAAGAATAGTATAAATGACTTGTGAGAAAACAGGTTGAAGGTAGATGTAAAAAGGATGGAGAAAGAAAAGGGATGACATTTTATTTAAAAACTAAACTAGGAAAGTTTCATAAATCACGTGTCCAAAAAATAGCTTAAATTGTGGGAAATGGGCTAACTATGTATTATATGCTAACATACTGTAACACTTTCCTCACATTTAGGTATACTAAATATTATTAATATAATTTTAAACAAAATTTAGTTACAAAATTAGTTGTAGCATCTGGCTATAACCTTACTCAATAAAATAAACATTATTACATATTTTGAAAATCTAACCGTTGAATTGCATGTTCTTTACGTTCTTAATACACATATCAATTTTTGTGTCAATTGGATATTATTTACAATATGATCTATAAGCATATCTTTTATGCATAATTTTAAATTATAAAAACTTACAATTTAAAAGATTTATTGATGACATAACTATCGATTTTTAATTTTTTAGAAATTTTGTAAGCATAAAGGATATAAAAAGAAGATGTAATTTAATGGTTGATTTGTTAAAATTCATCTCTAATAAAAAAAATATTGAGCATGGTTATAGTTGAAGCTAGCTACAACTAATTTTGTAGTTAAATTTTGTCCTTTAATTTTTAGTGTAATATTACTAAATTGTGAGAAATAGGCAAACCATGTTTTTTTTTTTTTTTTTTTTTTTTTTTTTTTTTGCCTTTTACTATTTGGGGGCCTTAGACAATAGCCTCATTTGCCTGACTGTTCTGCCACCCTTGTGTTTTCCTTTTTTATTTATTTTTTTATTTATTTTATTGATCTATTAATTTTATGATGAAGGCATTGAAAAGGTTGCATTACTATTTTTTTTTTTTTTTTCAGCCGGATCAGGTGCATCTTGATGATGACAACAAATGTATATACCCTAAGAGTTCAGCTACGGCTCTTGGTACACTTGCACTACTGCCTATTCTTTTAAGTGAAATAATTACAAGTGTTGCAACCGGGTGCATTTGTTGTTGCAAAAGAGGTCCTCAACCTACTAGCTGTAATTGGACCGTAGCACAGGTCTGCTTCGTCTTATCCTGGTAAGTTGCTTTTACTACTTGTGTATAAAATTTTTGAGTAATATTGCTAGTATCACATTGAAAATTCGTAATAATTTCACAGAAATTTTAAATTAGTATTAATTTTTTTAATTAAACATTGTGTTGGCCATGTGTGAGGTAATAGGCTATTTAATGTTGTCAAATTATTGTGCGTTTTTTGTTATGACCCTAACTTTATCAAAACTCTATTACATCGTTTCTGTCTTATCCTTTGAGATATTATTGTTAATGAGGACTATTAGTGTTTGAATTAAAAGCATTTTTCAACTGACGACCCGTGCTTCGATAGGCTTGAGTAAAAACAATAATGCTATAACCAAATAAATATTATGAATTTTATACAGGATCATAACTTATGTCACTATTTTGTACACCAATAATAATTTATCACTAAAATTATTATCATTTTCTTTTTTGAAATTTATTGTGGGATTAGACTTCTTACAAAAAATATGATTTCAGATAGAATAAAATGGAGGCAAAGAGTACATGTAACTAATCTTAACTAGGGGCAGAGCTACACACATGGATGGGAGGCTTCCCCCTCCCCCCCAAAACCCACAAATTTTGAAAATTCCCATAGTGTATATATATATAATTATTTTAACATTTTGAAATTTTAGCCTACAAAAATCAGAATTGCTGCCCCCCTCTTCAAATATTTGAGTTAGTCTAATGATGCTCTTAAAAATAATTGGTCTAATAGTTATAGAGTCAATACTTTATTTTTCTCCATTTCATTTTTATTGTAAAATGTGCTCTTATATATTATATTTTTTTATAAAGTTTGGCACTAAATATGTTTGGATCTATCCTTTTCAACTCCATTATGTAGTGATTAAATAAGTCATTGACTTATTAAAATATCTTGTGATTAAAACTACATATGAAATGTCTTTTTAGTTGCCATATAATGAGTTAGAAAAATAAAGTTTCAAATATGCTAGGAGCCAAACTTGTTCCTTCAAGTTTTGGATCACTCATATTTTTAAAAATTTCATTAGTTCAATTGAAATATTTTTTACTCACTTCGGTATAAAATTTGATAATTTGTTTTGAAAATGAAACTTTTTAAGAATTTCATCATGAAAATGGCAAAAGATGATGAAAGTTCAAATAGTGTATAAAAGATCCTTGAACTTTTAGACCCCCAATAATAAAATAATCAATTCAAGCTTTATGACGAACAACTAGTGTGCGGAAAATGAACACAAGCTATAAATAGAATTGATAAATAATCTAAGCCAATTAAAATCACATCTACAGCAGAAAATAAAAGGCAAAGATTAAGGGAAAGAAGATGCAAATACAGAGACAACACACGATGTGTTATCGAAGAGGAAACCGAAGCCCTCGGCGTAAAACCTCTCCGCCGCCCTCCAAACGGTAAGTAATCCACTAGAAAATGCAGTTAGGATACATGAACAACAATAGACCCTCCAAGCCTAATTTACCTAGTGTACCTAAGCCCTCCAAGCTTCTTGCTCCAACGAGGTTACGCCGAATCTATTTCCTTTCTAGCTTCCCGGATTTCGCTACTTGACCATAGCATCAACTAATGTAGATTGGTTCCTTTCTAACTATTTCCTAGAACACCAAACAGCCCTTTCACAGTAATGGATATGGTGAGAAAAGTTTTTGCTAAAAAGACCTCTCAAGGGTTTAATTAACAATGGAGAGGAAGAGAGTTGAGGAATTTGAAGAGTCTCTTATGTAAAGATTGTGGATGAATCAATCTTGTATAATACTAGGGTTTTTCTCTCAAAATTCTCTCTGAAAGCTCTCTTTCTTTCATGGGTATAAGGGGTATTTATACTGGGGTGAGAATGGAATGTGAAGAGTCAAGTTTTCAAAACAGGGCTGGCTCACGACTTGGCCTCGCAGCTTGACTGAGTCGCGAGATCCAGCCGCGAGATAACAAAACGGCCAGTTGTCTTATTTTGTCCTGTAGTGCTCCAGCTAGCATGACACTTCAACTTCTGGCATGCCTGGCACGTGTGCATCTTCTGGCGGCTTGCAGCCACGAGTCACCCGTGAGATCCAGTCGTGAGTCTCTGTTTTCTTGTACACTCTTAAGCATTTCTTTACACTATCTCACTCACTACCCTTACAACAATCCCACCTAAATACAGGGTTACTAGTTGCTGAATTACAAGTAAATTTGGCACGGAATAAAGCCAACAAGATGGTTGATTAAATTC
Source organism: Quercus lobata (assembly GCF_001633185.2). Classification (NCBI taxonomy): domain Eukaryota; kingdom Viridiplantae; phylum Streptophyta; class Magnoliopsida; order Fagales; family Fagaceae; genus Quercus; species Quercus lobata. Next base: position 25,926,483 of record NC_044912.1, on the reverse strand, counting down.
AACCTTACAGATGAATTTATTTTATGAAAGATGTCATCAAACATAATTTTGATAGAAAATACCAAAGTCTTTTTTTTTTTTTTTTTTTTGGTGTGTGTGTGTATATATGTGTGTGTGTGTGTGTGTGTGTGTGTGTGTGTGTGTGTGTGAGGGGGTTGTCTTGACCAATATATTAGTGTCACAACTCCACCCCCAAAACAAAAATTACTGGCCCCTGATTTTAACTAATTAATTAAGGATCACATAGACGTAAGACTCTTCCATAATTAGCTTTAGTATTCTTTAAACCTAATTTGTCAATCCTGTTCTAGTATTAGTATTCTTTAAACCTAATTTGTCAATCCTGTTCTAGTATTTGTATCCTTCTCGTGTGGCAGACATCCACTTTCAAACTTCACTATGGGCTTGGGCATGACCTGAGCTGTTTTACCCAAATTTTGTTGGCTCACGGGTTTGGATTTTTAGCAAGGAAGTCAATACCGTACCGGAGGCTATACCGGTTTGGCTAGTGGTACGATATATTTCGGATACCGGTCAATACCGGTGTACCGTTTCGGATTTATCGCTATTATTATTATTATTATTATTATACATACTTGATTATTTATTTAGAATTATTTATAAATCTATATAAGAATCCTTAAATTTATAATAGCATATTTCTCTAAATTAATTGCTTATTTTTAATATGATTAATTTTTGCTCAAATATCAACCCAATAATGTAAATTGACATACTAGATGGTAATAATAATGAAAGATAAAAAGGTGATATTAATTATTAAAAAAAAAAAAAACATAAAATTGCTTACCAAATGTGAGTGGCAGCCAGCCTACAAGTCAAAGTATGTTGAAAATTTGAACTCATTAGAGTTCACGTGGGTGTGTCAGACCTCACACAAAACAACTAAACAAGAGCCACACACACAAAACTAAAACTCACACAAAACAATTAAACAAGAGCCACACACACACAGCTGAAACAGAAAGCACAAGAAGAGAGTTTAGTCTCGGTCAAAACTGAAGAAGAAGAAGAAAAATAAGAAGAAGAAGAAGCGGCTGGATGTCTTCCCCAGTTTTTCAAACACAGAGTAAAGCAACAAATTATTTCTCTCTCACAGCTTTGGCCTTCACTTGCTCTACCTCTTTCTCTCCCTTTCTCACTTTTTCTCATCTTCTTCTTCCTTTTCTTTTTCTTTTTTCTTCTTGTTTGTACCGGTCCGAAACATTTTTACCGGCCGAAACAGCCGGATTTCGCCGGTAAGTCCGGTACGAGGCCGGTACGACCGGTATTTTTTCCGGTACGAAACAATGGGTGTACTTGTACCGATGCACTGGTCGGTACGGTATATACCGGTCATACCGGCCGGTACGGTACGAAATTAACATCCTTGATTTTTAGGCTTGGGCCTTTTGACACTCATAGAAAAAGGAGGCGTGAACAAAGGCAAATGTGGAACATGGGATTAAGTGTACTGTGTACCATGCAAATTAGTCACTTGAGTGAAAATTTATTTGATGGTCTGAATGGAATCGAATGGAATTGATAACATTACTTTCAATAGTTGAACCTTCTATGTGCCTCTTTGATGACCAATCACTACAGTTTTTATTGGGCAAATACATAAATATTTGGGGGTGTTAAGGCCTACTTGGGATTGTTGTCCGTAGTAGAGTTTTAATTATTGAACTTTTGTGATAAAGTTATTTGAAAAGCTCCATAGGATGGCATCCTTTGTGATATCTTAGGTTTGTGATTCAGACCTCATTTCCCTCTCTCTCACTATTAGCCTATGAAAAAATAAAAAAACCCTTTAGTGTTTGGAGCCAGGGCCGGCTCCACAGCAGATGCAAGAGATGCAACCGCCTAAGGCCCCCAAATAAAAGAAGGCCCCACTTGTAAAAAAAATTTTATATATAATATATTTATTTATATATTTTAGTTAAAAAAAATTTTAAGCATTTTTATTGGTCAATAAAATGCATTTAAAAGGTCCCATTATATCCTAAAATGCAAAAGATTAAAAAGGAAAAAAAAAAAAGTCAAATTTCAGCTAACACAATTAAATTTTAGGAGACAAATGTATTAACTCATTTTTGAAATATGCTAAAATTAAAATTAATAGCAGACAAATTCATTAATAATATAACGTAATTGTCTTGAAATATGCTAAAATAGAGATTATAAATGTCAAAAACAAAAGAAAAACCTCTCAACTCTCTGCCTCTTCATCTTCTTACGGTTTTACCTTTCTTTTCTTCATCTTCATCTTGATTTTTGATTTTCTTTCATCAACTCAGTCAGCCTCTCTAGCTTAAAATTTTTCTTTGTTGATTCCTGCATACCACTCTATCAGGCACCAGTCGGCAGTCACAGAAGGTATTTTTCTGCTTCAGTTTTTTCTTCCCCTCTTTCTCTTTGTCTTTCCGAAAATAAAGACTCAAGAGCCATCTATTTCTTTAACTTATATTATATATATTTTTAGTTTGTTTCACCCATTCACCGCACTGCACAACTATTTGATAGGATGGACACGTTTTTTGTTCTACCCGTCTGTGGACTTTTATCTACTTTAAAACTTAGCCATAGAAATTGGAGAAAAAAGCTGATCCGACTGAATGGTTCTCAATTTTTTTTTAATAGGAGTACTGTGGTCAGTGGTATGTCACGTCAAACCACTGACCACAGCACAGTTTTTTTTTTTTTTTGGTTAAAGACCAAAGTTATTCACTTTGGTCTGACGGTTTCTCAACCCTCTTCTTTTTTTTTTTTTTTTTTTTTTAATCTGACATTTTATTTATTATTATAAATTATTATGTCAATTAATAATTTGATGTATATCATATTATTATAATTTTGCATCTCAAAAAGTAAGGAAAATAAATTTTAAATAAAAAAATTCAATATATAAATATATTTTATTTTATTAATATTTAATTATAAAAAGGTCTCATTTAAAATTTTCGCCTAAGGCCCCAAAACTTGTTGAGCCGGCCCTGTTTGGAGCATCTGGTAAATTATAGTGATAAAGTTCTTTAAAGATATTACACGGATTTGATAATCAAATTGATAAAAAGCTTTTAGGCATGAGAAAAGACCATGGTTGAAAAAATTGGATTAGACTGCCTAATTAACTAATCCCATAAAAGTCAATAGTTCAATTGTGAAAACCACCGCTTCAATCAATAAAAACTAGGAATTAGATCCATTTTTGGCTATATTTGACCGTTCCAATTTTTGAAACCATGAAATGAGAAAAAAAGGCATATCATAAAAGTTCCTTTTCAGTTGAAAAGTTATCGTACGTGAGATTGCATGTGCTTTGAAGATTAGTCTTGAGCTTGAAGTGAAGTGCATGGTTGAATGTTTCTTAATCTCTGAAATTCTTGGTTCTTTCTAAGTTTCTAAACTCCATTTGCCCCTCCTCTTCATTGATTTCACCCTGCACTACCAATTACTTTGTGTAGACCTTTAGGTTTAGCAGATAGCTAGCTTTTGTATGTATCAGTTTCATCCTTACATATTGTTTTCAATTGATTTAGTCTATTTCACAATCGAGCAGGATCAGAGTTGTCACAGCGGCTATTGTGTTATTGCGTGCTTCTGCATACAATGGTTATAACACAACCGTCTGGTATGGTTATTACTCAACCGTCCAGTATGGTTATAACTTAACCGTCTGGTGCTATGTTCTGAAACCTGGATTCTTTGCAGCGGGTGCCATTTTGTGCCTTGCAAGTGTGGTTTTGGGTCTTGCTTTTTTTTTTTTTTTTTTTTTTTGAGAAGAAATGTTACAATTCAATTCTTAGAGATACCCTACCGACTTGATCTCTTGTGAAATGGGCTACGTGAATTTTGTGAACAACTTTTGCAAATGAAGTGCATTGTTGAATGTTTCTTTATCTCCAAACTTCTTTGTTATTTTCATGTCATCCTTCACTCAATTTGGTTAGCTTATATCAGTTACATTATCCATTGCATATTGGTTTTCACTTTTCAATTGATTTAGTCTATTTCACAACCGAGCAGGATCACAGTTGTCATAGCGGCTATTGTGTTATCGCTTGCTTCTTCATACGAAAGTTATAGCTACTCAACCGTCCCGTGTTATGTTACTCAACCTCCTGGAGTCTTTGCTGCGGGTGCCATTTTGTGCCTTGCAAGTGTGGTTTTGGGTCTTGCTTCTTATATTTTAAGTTTGCAAAAGAAAAGTAACAATCTTTTTCAAGGAGACATAGCTATGGCACAACCTCAGTTTGCAGGGGAGACTAGTATTTTTCAAGGAGCCACGCCTATAGGACAACCTCAATACCAATGGGGCAATCCTGCTGTTCCTAATCAAGGAGACATGTCTATGGGGACATACTAAGTTCCCACAATAGGGTACTCAAGAACATGCTGTATATCATGTATGGGAGAGTATGATGCTTATGTAATAAACGTACGCATTTGCTATATGTGGAATTTGATCAGTTGTTTATTGGTTTGGTTAATTGTAGTTTGGCTTTGTGTTGTGTTTTGCAAATAGTTGTCTGTGTGTCTGATAAACATGCATGAGTTGTGGATTTTAGTTTTGGTCCAGCAGCTTCATCTGATTCAAGGAAGCGGAATAAATTCCATTACTGAATATGTCTTCTAATTAGTTTTATGGTTACCTTTGCCTTCCCTTGCTTAGTCACTCAACCTTCATCATCCACTTTTGGTTTTCCCTTATGCTAATAGCACAAAAGCTTCCATAGCTACTGACATATGAAATATATCCAAAAAAAGTACCTTTTTTCAAAATTTTTAATTTTATTTTTTAGGGTTTCAGCAGCACATTTATTTTATCTGCACTTTTGAGATTATTTAAGAAAGAACCAAATTTGTCTGGGTTCAGAGAGTTTTAAATAGAAACCATTTCATTTTCATCTATTTTTACAGTATAGCCTGCTGCTAGAAAGTTTATAGCTAAAAAGAAATTATACATTTTCTTTATCTGGGCCCTTACATGTATTCATTTATATAATTACAGAATTTTCTACGTGGTCATCTAAGACAACTTTTACAATTCAAATCAACTAGACATGGTGATCCCTCATGTATGCTTCGATTATAAGATTAACTACACATCTCTTTGTGTTGCTTCACTGTACACTGAGAGATGGAATTAAGATTCTATTATTAATTTGATAGTTACAATAAAGAAGAAGAGGTTTGAACCTTGTATGTTTTATTGAAAAACATGGGGAGGAGCCAACTCTTTAAGCATTGTGATTTTTGTTCCCCCTTATGTTTCTTTAGTTATTCAGTTAATTAATGTGAATTTTGGGTACATGTTTTTTTTTTTTTTAATGTATTTTTTGTTATAATATTTATTTAGCCTATAAATCAAAGAAATAGACTTATGGGTTATAATTGAAATAAAATGAATGACCCAAAATAATCAAAGAGCAATTATTTAACTTTTTTAGAAGAAAATATTTTGTTTTTACCCTAAAAATAAGTTCAAATTTCTAGCCAACACAACCAAATAGCCTTAAACTACCCAAAAACAACCATCCCACAAGAATAAAAGAGAGAAAGTTGAGCCAATATAACAACTCAACTTGTATCTGACTATTCACTCAAGAAGCATTTTCAAGCAATCTCACTTTAAGTCACCGATTTACAGCAGCCAATGAGTCCATTAATTTGAAGCCTGACCATGTTAGGATAGATCATGGCCAGCTCAAGACCTGGGCTTAAGGCCCTCTATGACACCCCAACAATTTACAAAAGGGTCCCAAAGGCCCCCAATAGGAAAAAGAAAAAGAAAAAAAAAGCCCAAAATTATACAAAAAATCTCAAAAATCGTAGGATGATTTTTTTTTTTTTAAAGAAAAAGATAAGTGAGTTTTGAATTCTTTCTCCCACTTCTAATAAAGTCCCCAAAATATTCAACAAATGAAAATCTAATTCAGTTGAAACCCTTAAATTATTTCATCAAAAGAAAAATATTATAAGTGTGTTAATCAAGTGAATTATCTATTATCAATTGTAAGAGAGATATTATTAAGATCTAAATACAAAAACCAAATTAGTAAACTAAAATAATGGCTTTTGAATAAAAAAAATCATAATATAGAAAGTTAAATATGTACTATTTAATTAATAATTTTTTTTTAAAGAAAGGCTCACTTATAATATTCGTCTTAGTTCTCAAAAATTGTATGGAGTTGACCTTAGGACAGGTTTGTCAAAAAGGACACATGTTAGCTCCAATGCTCCAGTGTAATGGAGTTGACATGATACGGACGCAACTTCGATTTTTGTCACTTGTACACATCTTGTCTAGTTCTAATGCACTAAAGCTAACTCTTAATTACCCCAAAATGTTAAGTGTCCTTTTAAGGTAATGTTCATAATACTTGGTGCCAATTGAAAAGGACAAAGAAATTGTATCCTCGCCCACTATGAATCTATACTCCATATAACTGTCCTCATAGTTTCAGGAATATCACTGTATTACCATTAAATTCTATCCATATCTTGGACGTCACAATTTCACAAGAATTCACTACTCACCCACAGTTCAGCCAAAAACAAAAATAACTCATTTAACTAACATTTTAAAAAAATAATAATAAAATAAAATCACATAATAGTCGTCTTAGTTCTTAAAAATTGTATCGAATTGACTGTAGAACAGGTTTATTAAAAAGAATACGGGTTAGCTCCGATGCTTCAATACATAAGAGTTGACATGAGGCAGAAGGAATGTTCATAATACTCTTGGTGCTAATTGAAAAGGACAAAAGGAAATTGCATCTCGCTATTAATCTTTACTCCATAGCCCATAGTTAGTCGTCCTCACAGTTTCAGGAATATCGCCATATTACCATTAAATTATGACCATATCTTGGGACTTCACAATTCAGCCAAAAACACAAACAACTCACCGGCAATAGTACTTAACTAACTCTAAGCTAATTCTCTCAGACTTAGAACTTCTAGAGATGAGAGCTTTTAAGGCAGTGAGAGAGACAATGGAGGGAAGGGTGGTGATAGAGTGCGCTATTATTGGATTCTTTGGGCTCTTATTAGTTGTTCTTGGTTTTGCTGCTGAGGCTACAAGGATTAAGGTAAGAAAAAACTATAAGTGGGTTTTGTTTTTTCTTTAATGGGTTCATTTATTTAAGGTTGTTGTTGTTGTTGTTTTTTATTATTATTTATAATCTTGCTTTTTATGTCTCTCATTGATGGAAGTGTATAATATTTTTTTCTTGTTGTGCTTCACTGTGTCAATGAAATATACTGATCCACTTAGGCTATTATTAGTTATAAACTTTTCACTGAGATGGAAATCATGGAATTAAAGACTTTGTCATCCACTTAACTTGCACCGATGGATCTTGTTAGATCTCTAACATATTGCATTAAGTTACATTATGTGAGATTTTGAGTTTGGAATGTGAACAACAATGGTGGAGAGAGAGAGAGAGAGAGAGAGAGAGAGAGAGAAATTCTGAGTAATACTGAAATTGTATTTCCAAGCTCTAAATCTTTACAAATAGATTAAGCTCTATTTATAGAGCATAAATTAGGAAAGGTTCTAGAAACGCCTACTCTAACTGAATCACAACAAACTCATAACAAACAATCCAGCTAAGCACTACTATAACCGTATTCAAGAAACTGTTGAAGGATCTGAGCTTCGTGGAATTGCCAAAGTAGAACCAATCCAAATTAAGGCACTTTGAAGAGAGAAGAAGAGAATTCAAACACTATGCTCAAAACGACACCGTTTTCTAGCTAGTGTATTAACTTCATGAATTAAGCTTGTGCAAAACGACGCCGTTTGCCACTAAACCAAATATCATCATTTTGATCTAGATGACCATTGGTTACTAGCCGTTGCTATAACTATCTCTTCTTCCTCTTTCTTCAACATATTTGAATTTGGATCTTCTTCTTTTTTTCTTCAAAACACTTAACTTAAAACCAGTCTTTCTCTCTCTATTTCTAGACTCAGAATCTCCTTTAACATCCTCCCTCAAAACCATGGTATTGATAAAACCATGATTTTGGAACAAAGAAACTGAAAGCAACTGGTAGAAAGACTTTTGGTAAAAATGTCAGCCAATTGATTACCAGTGGAGATATATCAAACCTGAAGATCTCGTTAGAGAACATGCTCATGAATGAAGTGATAATTAACCTCCACATGCTTGGCACGAGCATGAAAAACTAGATTGGACACGATGGCCAAGGCAAAAACATTATTTCACCAAAGCTTTGGGGGAAATCGAAGAAAAATGCCAAAATCCTCCAAAACCTGATGAATGCAACAGAGCTTAGCAGTCGTGGTAGCAAGTGCCCGATATTCCACCTTTGTGGAAGAATAAGACATAGTGTCCTGCTTTTTGGCACTCTAAGTGATGGGGTTGTAACCAAGGTAGGCAATATGCCTAATCATGGAACGATGATCAAAGGGGTCACCTGCTCAATCTGAGTCAGAAAAGGCAAATAGGGAGAGAGGACCAGATTGAAGGAAAATGCCTGAGGTGGGGTTCCCATTCAAATATATCAAGAAGCGCTTGACAGCCACTAAATGAGCATTAGTGGGAACAACCATGAATTGGCACACCTTATGCACAACAAAGCTAAGATTAGGGCGAGTGAAGGTAAGATAGTGAAGGGACCCAATTAAGCTTCTGTGTTCATGAGGGTTGGCAAGAAAGTGACCTTCATTGGGAACCAACCTCAAATTAGGAGCACAAGGAGTGCGATCAGCTTTGGAAGCGAGCATGTTGTGCTTCTGTAAGAGATCTTTAGCATACTTAGATTGATTCAGATAAAGCCCCCTGGAAATTCTTATGATGTGCAAGCCAAGAAAATAATAAAAAGGGCCAAGATCCTTAAGCTCAAAAGCATGACTGAGTTGCTGAATCAAGATGTTTAGAAAGGAAGGACTATTGCCAGTATCACAATATCATCAACATACACAAGTAAGTAGAGCAAGTAATTATTTTCCCTATAAATGAAAAGAGATGAATTTGCCAAAGAAGCATGAAACCCCATATGAAGTAATTGAGTTGAAAACCTATCAAACCAGGCATGAGGAGCCCGTTTTAGGCCATAGAGAGATTTCCATAAAACGCATACATGATTAGGAAAATTAGGATCAACATACCTTGGAGGTTAAGTCATGTAAACCTCTTACCTTAGAAAGCCATGTAGGAAAGCATTTCGAACATCTAATTGCCTTAAAGGCTAGTTGAATTGAACATAAAATGAGAGAATGATCCTCACAGTTGGGGGTTTAATGACTGAGCTAAATGTTTCCTCAAAGTCAACCCCCTATTGTTGGTGAAAGCCCTTTGTAACCAATCTAGCTTTATACTTGTTTATGGAGCTGTCACTGTTATGCTTCAACTTGAAGACCCATTTACACCTTACAACATTATGAGATAGGCAGGAACCAAGGACTAAGTCCCTTGCCTCTAAAGTGTATCAAACTCTTCTTCCATAGTAGAACAGCATATGGATATTGAGTTGCAATATTGTAAGATGGGGGCTCAGTGAGAGTATAATCAATTCTAGACTTGGCAAGTGAGGAGGATTTAGTAGGTTTGGTGGATCTGTAGACACCACATTTTGTACCCCTTACATCTCGGGCTCCCATTCCCCAATGATGCCAAAATTCTAAAGCCTAAGGTTGGTTTAGGACACAATCAAATTACAAATTGACTTGAGAGATGTTAAAACAGAAAATATAACTTTTTATGAGAAAAAAAAAATTGGAAAATAAAAGGCCAAGAGAACCCTCGACTTGTGCATGCAGAAAAAAAATTGCGTACGCAGGTCTAATGCATCTGTACGCAGGCACGGACTGGCGCATACAGCTAGGGTTTTAGAAACCTATGAAAGACAAGTTTTCTACATTACTATTGAGATTTGAAATGAATCCCACATCGTTTAGGAGCCATTCCAGACCCTTATTTTCTCACTATATAAAGCCATACATGGCACCTTTTCAAAACACACAAAAAATCCTAAGGGAAAACCTATGATTCACTAGAAATAGTGAATCAAAGAGAGATTTTTCACAAAACATCCTCAAGTCAATTTTATTGTGATTGGGACCTTTTTTGGTCTTGATCATTGTGTTTTGAAGTTTACTAATCATTTTTGTTTGATTGTGAATAGATTTGACTGAGAGGAACAGTCAAAATCAAGCTAAAAAGCTTTCATTTTTGGGTATATGTTCTAACCTTTTTTCTTAATTTCTGCCTTTAATCTTGTTTTATTTTTGTTTCTTTGCTTCTTTTATGCTATAACATGTTTGTTTAGTCTAGGTTTTGTTTACTTTATAAGTTTGAGCATGTTTAGGTTGCTAGATTTGTTGTTTTAGATTCTATTCTATTTTTGTGTTCTTGGGTTAGGGTTTAGGGCATGTCTGCATGCTTATGCTTCTACATGTGCACGTAGACTTGAAGTATGCGTACACATACAACTGGCCCGCGTACATAGGCCTATGTATTTGCACGCATACTCGTGCCCAGAAACCCTAATTCAAGTTTTCTACTTCTGTTTCTCTGTTTCTATCATATGATATGCCTTTGTTTTGTTCCTTTCTTATGCTTTTAAGTCCCTGTTCCATTGATTACTTGTTTGTTTGCCCTTAACGTGATTAAATTAGGGTTCTCTATTATGTTTCTCACTTAATGCCATGAACATGCATTCATGTCCATTCATTGATGCCATGGGTGTTGAGATGCAGTAAGGTGAGTAAGATAAGTCATGCATTCACATGAACATGCATTTGCTTGTTGTAAGAGCTTTATCTTCCTTTGTTGAACATGTGTACGCAAGTCTATATGCCATGCTTTGAATGATAATGTGATTTGTTTGATGTCTACGTTTCTGCATTGATTTGATGTAGACATGCTTCTGCCTTGAATACCATGTATGATAGATGTATGCTAAGCTTGATGTGATTTGCCATGATAGATGTATGCTAGGTTGGTTGATGAACATGATAGATGAATGTTAGATTTTGGGATGAAATGTCATGTTGTATTCTTAGATGTATACTAGTGTGTGTGTGTGTGTATTTAGATGCAATGTTGAATGTACCTTTAATAGTATTAAGGCATAGGATACAATAAGTGGAAGCTAACTCACGGGTCAGGTGGTTTTGGGTGCCTAATACCTTCTTAAGACCGTATCTAAACTTTGAACCCATACTTTGAGTAAGACTAGTCGTTCCACGTAAATGCGTTATATTCATGGTTTTTAGACCATAAAACTAGGTGGCGACTCCTTGTGTTTTCTCTGCCTCGGTCCACTTGGCTGAGGCGTACTCCCCAAGCACCACACGTTGTGCCCATAGGATGTAGCCAGAGCCTCAGGCTTGAAAATGTCATTTTTTGATCGTGTAGTCATAGGATGAGTATTGGTGGTAGGTGGGAGAGAGTGTAATTGGGGTTGTAGAGAATGGATTGATGCATGAACTAGGTGGGTAGAGTGAGTAGAGGGTAAGAGAGGTTGGTCAATAGGTGAGATAGGCAGTGTGTGATTTGGTGAAGTAGGCTCAGGCGTAGGACCAGCATGAGGTGAGATAGACGGTGTGTGATTTGGCGGAGTAGGCTCAGGAATAGGATTAGCATGCATGAGAAGCTGATGGGATAGGACCAGAAACAAGAGGAACAGTAGGTGTGGTGGAAGTGGCAGAACCAAGTGGTGACTTGGAAGATTGTGACAGATTATGAACAAAAGCCAACCAGTGAAAAGTTGCAGATATAGCAGAAGAGTCGACAGATGAACCAATGGATAAAGAAGTAGATTGTAAGGACAAAAATTTAGATTCATTGAACAAGATATGCCTAGAGGTAAAAATCCTAGAGGTGGTAGGTTCAAGGCATATGTACCCTTTAGAATATGCAGGATAGCCAAGGAAAACACAAGGTTTTGTGTGTGGCTGAAGTTTATGTGAGTTATAGGGTTTGAGTAAAGGAAAACAACTGCACCCAAAAGTTCTGAGATGAGACAAACCAGGTTTGGATTTGTGGAGTAGTTCCCAAGGGGATTGGTTTAGCAAAACGGGTGTGGGAAACCTGTTGATAATGTGAGTAGCTATTGAAATGGCATAAGACTAGCAGGATAGAGGTAAATTTGAGTGAGAAAGCATGGTCAAAGAGCATTCAATTAAGTGTCTGTGTTTTCTTTCTGCTGTGCCATTCTGCTGAGGTGTATGTGGACATGTTAATTGGATAATGCCATTGGAAAAGCAGAATTGATTGAAGACAGTGGAAGTATATTCACCACCCCCATCAGTCCTAAGAATCTTTATTTTAGTGTCAAACTGATTCTTAACATAGGTGTTAAAGTATTTAAAAAGATCAAAGACATTAGACTTGTGTTTAAGCAAATACATCCAAGTAAATTTTGAGTAGTCATCAATAAAGAGTAAGTAGTATCTAAAATCATTACGAAAAGTGATTGGAGCAGGACCCCACACATCACTGTGAATGAGTTCAAAGGGTTTAGTAGACTAAAAATCAAATTTATTGAAAGGTAATTTGTGCATCTTGACATTTGGGTAGTGCTTACAATGAGTAACAACATCAGATTTGGGAATTACATTAGATGAGTTCAAGAAAGACAAAGCAGTTCCATGAACTGTATCACTTGGATGACTTAACCTGTGGTGCCACAGAAACCACTTATTTGGCCTATTTACATGAAAAACTGTAGAATAATGACTCTGAAAAGAAGAAGGAGGATCTAGTGTGTGTTTGAAAAAGTTCTTTGAGTAGATAGGGTACACCATTTTCACTCAAGCCCCTGTAAAGGGTTCTCCCTATAGGAATATCTTGGATTTTAAGTTTATTGGCATCAAAATGACAAGAACAGTTGTTATGCAAGCAAAACTTGTGAACCGATAAGAGATTCATAGCAATTCTAGGCACATGTAACACATTTTTGAGAAGAAATTTATGATATTTAGTATGAAGAGTAGAGTTACCTATGTGATTGATAGGAAGGTTTTAACCACTCCCAATTGTGACTTGCTCTGGTTCCTTGTACTAGGATTGGACAGAGAGATTGTTGAGGTTAGCAGTGAGGTGATCATAGGTTCTTGAATCAACAACCTAAGGATCTAGATTGTTTGTGATAAATGCATTTGAAGCTAAGGCCATAGCAGCTAGCTTTGTGGGAGGATTCTTGTCTTGATAGGCAAAGTCCATCCTATGGTTGCAGTCAAGAGCTTAATGACTTGCCTTACCACAAATTTGACAAATAGGTCGATTTGCTTTGTAATCCTGACCACTTCCAAACTGAGAAGGAGATCCAAATCCATGATTAGCAAAGTTCTGTGGAGAGAAGTTTTGTTGAGATAAGTGATATTGTTGGTTAGATCCATATCTTCCTCCATCTCTGCCTCTATTGGAATTGTTTCTACCTGTACCTTTGTTAGATCCTTGAGAGTGAGACTGATTGTTACCATTAGACTTATTATTAGAGGCATACATAGCCAAGGAATGAGGCTGAATGTCAAATATTTTTGCCATAGATTGCTCTTCACTCTAAAGCATGATAGAAAGCTGTTCATAGGTAATAGGATCACTTCTTGTTCTGATTGCAGAACAAAAGTGTGCATATTCCTTTGGTAGTACAAAATAATTCCTTATTATCGACAATCACTCCAATTGCTAGTAACTTGTCTCGAGCAATTTTGATCTTTTGCAAGAAACTGTTCACAGAATCAATGCCTTTCTTGAGACTTTGTAACTCAAGCTTTAGATTTAGGATGTTTGCTCGAGAAGTTGAAGTGAACCTTTGCTCTAGTGTGTTCCAGACCTTTCTAGAGTTTGTAATACCAACAACTAAAGAGAAAACTTGAGGAGTTAAGGTTGAATTGATCAAAGAAAGCAAGGCTTTATCTTTGATTTTCCGTGCTTGAAAATCTGGATTCACTTTCATTGTTCTATTCCCTTGAGTATCATGTAGATACTGACAAGGCTATGTTGTTGAACCATCAATATGTTTAATCAGTGAGTAAGCTTCCAGTATAGTGATCAACTGGTGCTTCCAAGGGATGTAGTTGGTATAATCCAACTTCATCGACATGAGATTAGACATGTTGGAGAGTAAAAGTAATGGAGATTGCGTTGGAGTTGAATTAGGAGTAGGAGTTGAAGTAGTATGGATTGGAGTAGCGTGAATTGATTGAGCAGTATCTATTGGTGGTGTGGCAGCCATGGATTATGGCTTTGATACCGAGTGAGATTTTGAGCTTGGAATGTGTACAACAATGGCGAAAAGCTAGAGAGAGAGAGAGAGAGAGAGAGAATGAAAATTTTTGAGTAGTACTGAAATTGTTTTTCCAAGCTGTCAATCTTTACAAATAGATAGAGAGAGAATGAAAATTTTTGAGTAGTACTGAAATTGTTTTTCCAAGCTGTCAATCTTTACAAATAGATTAAGCTCTATTTATAGAGCATACATTAGGAAAGGTTCTAGAGATGCCTACTCTAACTGAATCATAACAAACAATCCAGCTTAGCATTGCTCTATAACCGTATTCAAGAAACTGTTGAAGGATCTGAGCTTCGTGGAACTGCCAGAGTAAAACAAATCCAAATTAAGGCACTTTGAAGAGAAGAAGAGAATTCAAACACTATGCTCAAAATGACACCGTTTTCTGGCTAGTGTATTAACTTCGTGAATTATGCTTGTTCAAAACGATGCCGTTTGCTACTAAACCAAACGTCATCGTTTTGATCTTGATGACCGTTGGTTACTAGCCATTGCTACAACTGTCTCTTCTTTCTCTTCCTTCAACATATTTGAATCTGGTTCTTCTTCTTTCTTCAAAACACTTAACTTAAACTAGTCTTCCTCTCTCCATTTCCAGACTCAAAATCTCCTTTAACTCATTCATGCACCTATTTTCATGAATTATGCTTACATCAAGACTAATAATGATTTTAAAAAAAATTTAATTAATTTATTTTTATTTTTTAAAAAAAGATTAATAATGGTGCAATCTACTCACTCCTCAGTCCTCAAGTCATGAGGCTTCTTTTAATAACTACATCTATCTTCTAAACAAGATAAGGTGTTTTTTGATGATGTCAAAATTATATACTTTGTGTTTAGTTTAAAGTTTAAACAATAGTATTTCCTAAAAAAAAAGAAAAAAAGAAAAAAAGAAAGAAAGAAAGAAGTTTAAACAATAACATGGCATCAGATTAACCAATATCGAATACTTATTGGTTTCAACTCCATGTCGCATCTATCATGTCACTCAAGTTTGACCTTTTTCAACTCCATTTCATTAAATAAATAATGGTTTAATGGTGGTAAAAATATAGGCGAAAATGCACTTTTGATCCTCACATTATGGGCCTTGTTACAATTTGGTCCCTAAATTGATTTAGGTCCTAAGTTAGTCCCTGATTTTCAAAAATCGTTTTTAAAATAGTCTCTACCGTTAACCCAGTGACAGAAAATGCTGAGGTGGCAAACGAAATAGACTATTTGCTGACATGGCTAATAAAATAATAATAATAAAATATATTTAACATTTTTTAAATGACATGTCAGCATTTTCTGAATTAAAAAAAGCCATGTCAGATTTTAAATTAAAAAAACAAACTTTTAAATCTAATTTTATTATTATTATTATTATTATTATTATTGATTTCATTATTTTTCAGGAGGTAAGAACACAAGAACATGTTCTTCATGTTCTTCCCGAATCCAAGAACAATCAAACCCAGAATAAGAGCACAATCAAACCCAGAACCATGCAAAATTTTGTACAAAATCCCTATCCTCCACCGAAACCTCCAGAACATGAAAAATCATCAAACCCAAACCCACATGAGAAAACCAACCCAGAAAAATCATTAACCTCCAACCCAGAAAAATGTCAAACCCAGAAACCTCCAACCCAGAACATGAACTTCAATCTTCATGTTCTTCTCCAAATCAAGACAAACCCAATTGACTAACCCACTCAAAATCAATCTCAGGACAAAAAATTCCAAAACAATCAACATTGAAACCTCTAGGAAATCAAACCCATAAATCTAGAAAAATATACAAATCATCATAAAAAAAAATAAAAAATAAAAAAAAATAAGAAAAACCCAGAAGAGTTGATTTCCTCGTTGATTCGGTTACTGATGAGGTTTTCGCCAGGCTCCTCCTCCATCCTATTCACGCTCAATAGAACTTCGTCGACTGTCCATCGGAGCCTTCTAGGAGCCAAAACGACGTCACCGCTGCGGGTGAGGACAAAGTCTTGTCCTTCACGAAGATTCTCATGCTGTCCGATGCCAACAACAGTAGCAATTCACCGTCCCGAGGTTCTATGCTGACTCCATCAGATCAATGGCAGCGGACTCACAAGTAGATCACGCCGTCCGATGCCAACAACGGCAACGGTCACCGACGTTCATGGCGTGATCTACTTGTGAGATTGTGAGCTTCGGCGCCTGGTGGAGAAGCAAGCTGAGCTTGTGAGCTCAGTTGGGATAGAGAGTGTAGGGTGAAGAGAGAGAGAGGGGGAGTTTGAGATTAGGAAGAGAGTGTAGAAGATTTTTTTTTTTTAAACTGATGAAGTTAACCAAAAAAAAAAAGAATTATGAGTTTTTATTTTTTAAGAAATGATTTTAGTTTAAATTAGATTTAAGGTTTTTAAAAAAAAAAATTTAATTTACATTTTTTTTTTAAATTTTCTTAGGGCTGGCTTTTTTTATTAATTTAAATGCTGACATGGCATTTAAAAAATGTTAAACATATTTTTATTATTATTATTTTATTAGCCATGTCAGCAAACAGTGCATTCCGTTTGCCACTTCAACATTTTCTATCACTGGGTTGACGGTAGGGACTATTTTAAAAACGATTTTTGAAAATCAGGAACTAACCTAGGACCTAAATCAATTTAGGGAACAAATTGTAACAAGGCCCAAAATGTAGGGACTAAAAGTGCATTTTAGCCAAAAATATATTCAATTTTATACCGCTTTGAACTGTCAACTTATAATGAGAGCTACATCAATTTCATATAAATCTACTATTGACATAATTTTTATTATGCATAAATCACAAATTAACATATAAATTGGGAGAGAAATTGGTTGATATGGGCTTTTTTTTCCAGCGTCGGATCAGGGGTCCGTTGATATTTTCTTCAGTTGTAGTTACCCTAAGAGTCCAGCTACGGTTCTTGGTACACTTGCACTACTGGCTATTATTATAAGTGAAATATTTACTAGCGTTGCAACCGGGAGAATTTGTTGTTGCAAAAGAGGTCCTCAACCTACTAGCCGTAATTGGATTGCAGCACAGGTCTGCTTTGTCTTATCCTGGTAAGTTTCTTTTTCTACTTGTGTATAAAATTTTATGAGTAATATTGCTAGTAACACGTTAAAAATTCATAACAATTTCGCAGAATTTTTAAATTAGTATTAATTTTTTTGATTAAACATTGTGATGGCCATGTGTGAGGTAATAGGTTATTTAATGTTGTTAAATTATTGTGAGCTTTCTGTTGTGACCTTAACTTTGTCAAAACTTAATTATTACATCGTTTCTGACTTATCCTTTGAGATATTATTGTTTTTTTTTTTTTTAATGTGAATACTGAAATTTTATTAATGATGCGAAAGAGATATTACATTATGGATAAGAGTTTGCTCAAGGAAGTGAGAGTTATCTTTAAATCCACGCGTTGGAATCAATAATGCCTAGAACATGTTTAGCTAGTAAATGAGCTGGTTTATTACCTTATTTGCATACATGAGAGAATTCAAGTTGGTGAAAATCCCTACAAAGGGTACACATACCTAAAATAACTAGTTCCTCCGAAGATAGGGGGTTTGATGTTTCGCAAAGAGCTCGGTGTCTGAACTGAAAACATTTTTCAACTGAGGACTAGTGCTTTGATAGACTTGAGTATAAACAATAATGCCGTAACAAAATAAATATCATGAATTTTATATAAGAACATAACTTACGTCACTTTTTTTTTACACCAATCATAATTTATCACTAAAATTATTATAATTTTCTTTTTGAAATTTGTTGTGGGGTTAGACTTGTTGAAATATAGAAGTAAGAAAATTTGATTTTATGCATTTGTGTGCATGAATTGTATTGAGTTTTTACTACAAATATAAATAACAAGCACGGAAAGGTTTTTAAAAACATATATAAAACAAATAATCAAAATAACTTAAAAAATAAAATTCATAAATATCCTCAAAATAACATAAATGAATTTTCTATTGGGTCATGTACGTTTCTTCTTGCTTATAATAATTTTTTCCCCTTTTATATTGCTTTCATCTAAAATAACTGGATTAGAATTTTCCCACACGTTGAATCCACATTTTTGTATAATTAGTTCTACAGTAATACCCTTTAAATCTAAGTTGTCAATTCTTTTCTAGTATTTGTATGCTTCAATTTGTGTGTTGAAGTAGAATATTTTTCAGGTTATTCCTATATATATATACAAGGTATAATATATATATATATATTTTTTTGGGTAAACATATATACAAGGTACACTTTCTCGTGTGGCAGAGATCTACTTATTCAAACTTCACTATGGGCTTGGACAGCGAGCTACTAGCTTTTGTTCTGCCATACGGGTATTTTTACCCAATCTGTTGGCTCACGGGTTTGGATTTTTAGGTTTGGGCCTTTTGAGACCCATAGAAAAATGAGGCATGACAAAGGCAACTTTGTTATTAGAGATGAAAATTTATTTAATGGTTGGAATGGAATGGAATTAATAGTGTTGGCTTGAATAGTTGAACCTTTTATGTGCCTCTTTGATGATCAATTCCTAAGATCTGAACCCATTTTTGGTTATTTAACCATTTTGGGTTTTAAAATCATAAAATGACAAAAGAGGGTATATCATAAAAGTGCCTTTTTGATTTGAAAAGTTATCATATGTGCGATTGCATGACTTGAACTAGAATTGAAGTGCATGGTTGAAATTCTTTGTTCTTTCTAAGTTTCTAATCTCCATTTCCCCCTTCTTTTCATTGCAAAAATAATGATTTCACCCTACACTACCAATTATTTTGTGGATACCTTCAGGTTTAGCAGTTAGCTAGCTTTTGTATTTGTCGGTTACATACTTACATATTGGTTTTCAATTGATTTAGTCTATTTCACAATCGAGCAGGATCACAGCTATCGTAGCGGTTATTCTGCTAATGACTGCTTATATAGAAAATAGTGGTGAGGATGCAAACATAACATGCACTGTTGCTGATCCTGGAGACTTTGCTAGTGGTGCCGTTTTATCGTTTGTGACTGTGGTGTTGGTTCTCGTATCTTATATTTTAAGTTTGGTAAAGAACAGTAACAATCCTAAGCAAGAAGGCATAGCTATGGCACAGCCTCAGCATGCAGAGGCCAATCTTTATCAAGGAGCCACACCTATAGGACAACCTCAGAACCAATCGGGCAATCCTGTGTGGTTCCTAATGAAGGAGGCATACCTACGGGACAAACGTAAGTCCCCACAATAGGGTACTGAATAACATGTTGTATACCATGAATAGGATTATGATTGTTTATGTAATAAATGTACGCATTTGCTATGTGGAATTTGATCAATGGATCAGGTTTTTTTTATGTGTGTGTGTGTGTGTGTGTGTGTGTGTGTGTGTGTGTGTGTGTGTGTGTGTGTGTATAGTATTTTTAGGCGAGCCTGGTGTATAATCATTATGTAGTATTTTTTAAAAAACTAATATTATTCCTGTGTGATGCATAGCTTGATGAACTTTGAAGATTCATATGTTAGCTATTTTTTTTTAAATAATTAAAAATAATAATTAAATAAATAATAAAATATAAAATAAGTAAATAATTTTAATAAAAATTGCTTTAAGTTTTAATTGTTTTGAGTTTGGACTTTATCAGTGTTTATCTATTTTTATATTAGAAAATTCTCTTTGTGTTTTGTGTTAATTTCTTAATATGAAATATCGAATGAGTTCGATCATTCTTATTTGAGTTATGTTTAAACTATGCTCTAGCCAACATAAACAATAATAAACAAAATAGTTTTTCAATACTGAATTTTTCCTAGTGATAGTCTAATTAAAAAAATCAACGCACTCACAAATTAAATACAATAACCAAAAATCAAAATCAAAACATACACAAGAGTTCAATTTTTTTTTTTTAATATTAAAAACTTACATAAGAGAACCAAGAAGTCAAATGAGTGTCCATTGTTTTGCTTCTCTATGGTAAACTTCCTTAGGCATAATATCTTGCACGTAAATTTACAATCAGAGAACAATATGTAAGATAAGTTTATTAGATTAAAACATAAAAGACTTCATGGTTGGTAGAATAATATAAATGTGTACAATTTCTGAAGACAGGGACACTGATTATCTACTGATTATTGATCTTAATCACAACGAATCAATGTAAACAATTTTTGATAAAAGTGAAATATATTGTGTTCCTACACTTTGCTGAGCTATAGCTTATCCACATGATAATGCTAGTCCATAACAATTGGGCTGGGTGTTCAAATATGTTATTTTACTGGAAGTACTTTATAAAATTGAACGTGGATGATGCAGTCCCATATGATTTCACCTTTTAAATTGTAGTAGCCAAAAATGCAAATTGTGAAGTGTTAAAGGTTTGGACCAAGATTTATGACTTATGCACTCCTGCTCAAGTTGAAGCAACTCTAATTTTGTGGGTTTTAAACTTTTCTAGGTTTGAAAATTGGTTCAATAATATTGGGGTAGCGGATGCAAAAGTTTGTTTTGATGCTTTGGCTAATTAAGAGGATGACTTGCTGACTAGTTTATCTTTCCTGTCATTAGTAATTCTTTTGATTTAAGCTTGTATTTTGTTAGTTGTGAGTTTTGCTGAATTAGGAGACCTCTTAACTTTTTTTTTTTTAAATAGAAGATAGAAATTCTATTATACCTTAATCTAAATGTATATATGTGTAAAGCTCACTACTGGAGATAACTCTAACCCTTGGCCCTTCACACCCAACAAGTGCTTATACTTGTGGAGTGACCATCACACCAAAAGTGCGTCATGGTGGAGATCTCTTAACTTAGTAGCTCATTCTGCTACTAAACTTTATGTTGCTCTCAAAGTTAGTTTCTCTTGTAATAATTGCAATATGTGTCACTGTAGTTCTAGAAGCATGCTCAATTGTCGTACTACTTTTTAATTCTTAAGGATGTTGCAGTTTATCAAAAAAAAAAAAAAAATTATCTAATGAATGATTTAAATATAGAATATATAAAATTAAAAATTAATTAAAAATATATATAATAATAATAATTTGTAAAATTATGAGATCTTCAAAGTTTACGTGGCACAATTTTGGATTCATTGTGGTTTATGTCTATTTTATTTTTGTAAACTATAACTATGTTTTTAACTTTTTTTTTTTTTTTTGGAGAGAGAGTTTTAACTTATAACGTCTGCTTCTAAAGATAGCTCTTTATTATCAGATCAAGACACCAATCAATTTTTGGTATAGACAGGGATTGAAACTCGGATATCTTATTCAACCTTGGGAGATTTTATCAGTTGAAATAGCTGGAACCTACAACTATGTTCTTAACTTTAGTTCTCATATAACAACTTCATAAGTGTTTTGATAAAGAGATCTTGCCATGAATTGTAACTAATTTGAGTTGACTATGGTATTGACGAAACAATCATAAGAGCTACATCTCCTAAGGGTTTTTTTTCCCCTCTAATTTCCATCTATTTTAATATTGAATATACACAAAAGAAGAAATTGTGCAGTCTCTGAAGATGGCGCATAATAATAGCAGAGTTGAAAATATATAGGTAATTCCCTCTTTGATGATGACCAGAGCTGTGGGTGCTTTATTCCCACTTATAAAATGTAATATGATAATTATTTTATTCTACCGATTTAAAATTAAAGCAATCAAGTTTTTCTTTTTGATAATCTAAAGCAATCAAGTTAGTCATAAGGTTCTGTTTAATTAATAACTGTGTACAAAAAGAGTACGAGCAGTAGGCGCTTGCATCATCTCCACGTCACAGCGAACATGGAACTTACACAAAAGGCCCTCTGGTTCATCTCATGACTTTTTGTTGAACTTCGGGTTACTTTCTTTAAAGAGTTGTTCGTGGTATTTATATTCCCTCTCTCCTCCAAATTGGCGGTAGCTATGGCAGTGTGAAGCCCGCTGGTAATAAGACTGCTTGGTCATGGGTGATTGGGTTATTGTAAGTTGGAAGAAGTTGTCGAAGAATAGAATGATGGGTCGGGTAGAAAATTAAGGAATATAATAATTAAAATATTAAAATATTGTGAAAAATTGTGGAGGCAGAAAAACTTGGGTGGCACAGTATTAGAAAGTCATCTACTAATTAATAGGCTTTAGTTTTATAATATGGGTCTTCAGTTTTATAAATGAACCACAGTTGGTTCATTAATAGGTGCTGACCAGCACTTGTTAACAAAGTCCTAAATTTATTTGATGGTCAGAATAGAATGGAATTGATAACGTTTTCTTGATCAGTTGAACCTCTTATGTTTCTCTTTGATGATCAATTCTTACCGTTTTTATTGTACAAATACATAAATATTGGGGGTGTTAAAGCCTACTTGGGATTGTTGTCCGAAGTAGAGTTTTAGTTATTGAACTTTTGTGATAAAGTTAATTGAAAAGCTCCATAGAGATGGCATTCTTTGTGCTATCTCAGGTCCTCACTTCCCTCTCTCCCACTATTTGCCTATCAAAAAATAAAAGCCCTCGAGTGTTTGGAGCATTTGGTAAATTACAGTGGTAAAGTTCTTTAAAGATATTACACGAGTTTGATAATTAAATTGATAAAAAGATTTTAGGCGTGAGAAATGACTATGGTTTTAAAATCCAAATCGGACCAGCCAGTTTAATCGGGAACTAAATCCTCAACTAAACTTGTAAAAACCGATGGTTCAATTATGAAATCCACTGGTAAAAACTGGGATATTGGACTTATTTTCAATTTTTTAACCATTTTGGTTTTTAAAAACATGAAATGACAAACGAGGGTATATTATGAAAGTGCCCCTTTTGGGAAAAAATTGGCTTTTGCCCATTTCAAAAAAACAATCCAGCATTTTGCCCTCTTTCCCAAATTAATTAGGGAAATACCCCTCTTTTGAAACTGATTTTCTCAAAATCGAGTTAAATCCTATAGTGACATTTTTAAGGATCCTATAATGACGTTTTAAGGACTTATAGTAACGCTTTGTAATCTGATTTCCATGAAGTCGAGTTATAGGTAAAAAAAAGAAAAAAAAATTACATGTAACTCGACTTCATGGAGATCGGATTACAAAATGCCACTATAGGTCCTTAAAACGTCACTATAGGCTCCTTAAAATGCCACTATAGAGCTCCAATTTTTTTTTTTTTTTTAATAACTCGATTTTGAGAAAACCAAGTTTCAAAAGAGAGGCATTTCCCTAATTAGTTTAAAAAATGGGGCAAAATGCTAGATTTTTTTTTTAAAGGGGAATTTGCCCATTTTCTCAGCCCCTTTTGAGTTGAAAAGTTATCATATGAGAGATTGCATGTGTTTCGAAGATTAGACTTGAACTTGAAGTGAAGTGCTTGATTGAATGTTTCTTAATCTCTAAAATTCTTTATTCTTTCTAAATTTCTAAAGTTCTTTCTAAGTTATCATATGTGAGATTACATACTTACAAATTGGTTTTCAATTGATTTAGTCTATTTCACAATCGAACAGGTTCGCAATTATCATAGCGGCTATTATGTTATCGCTTGGTTCTACGGGCAGTGAGATTGATGAGACAACCACAGCATGCAATTATGGATTTTTTGGTATTGGTGCCATTTTTTCTCGCTTGTGACTCTGGTTTTGGGTCTTGTAGCTTATATTTTGAGTTTGGAAAGAAACAATAACAATCCTAGACAAGGAGGCATAGCTATGGCACAACCTCAGCTTGCAGAGGCCAGTCTTTATATTAATCAGGAGCCGCGTTACACTGCAGTGTCCCAAGATCCAGCAAGTCCAATTTGATGTCTATCCGGCCTAAAAGCTTTCCTTGAATATCAGAATAACAATCCATTATTTTTAAAACGTTTTTATTATTATTAATTAAGTCAAATAGTCTTTATTTAGTATCTGCTAGAATGAATCAAACTTTATGTTTCACGAGTATCATGCCAATAAAGAAATTATATATAAATTTCAAAATATAAATTTTTTGATAATATAATCAAATCTAATAACAAATAAAATAGTAAAAATATTTTTAAAAATTAAGTTACATGGAAAATGTATATTATGTAAGTTTTTTTTTTTTTTGGGGGGGGGGGGGAAATGATATTATAAAAGCTCTTAGTATTAAAATTGTAATTTAATTATATGTGTGTGTGTGTGTGGGGCACATAAAAATCTTTCCATTATACTTGCTATACGGCACCTAAACGCCCAAGTTCATATTGGGTCTTGGATCAGGAATCAATGATATAGGCCAAGGATCTAATCTTCACATCGACAAAGGCCCCGGCCCAGACCCACGAATAGCTACCAACGTGGACTGAGTATTGTCCGGACACTTAGAAAGTGGATCGTATACGCCCTGCTCACAGGATGCTCGGGAAACCATTCTAGGAACTATGCACATGCTCGGTCACATCGCCGTTTACGTCCCCAGCAGAGCCTTAGGAAACTCCGCTGCCAAACACATTAACTGAAGTGGGAACTATTTCCAAAGCCACTCGTACCTAAAAAACCACTTAAGCCCATTGACATTGGACCCTTCCTTGCACTAAGGGAGAAGATAATGATGATCGCCCCATTAACAAAGGCTATAAATAGGAGAAATGAATGGATAGTTAGGGGATACAATTTTGAGAGAGAGAGAGAGAGGAGTTAACATTGAGAAAGAGGGAGAAAGTATTTGCATTGGGTCCCTCAGCCTAGGACAACCCAAGGTAGGATACTCAGACCCACCAAATAAATAGATTGTGAGCCCAAATAGTGGTTTGGCCCATCAAGTTCGTCCTTGGAGCTTACACTTGCTAACATGTATGGTAGCAGAAGTGTTAATCATCTATAAATTTCTAGTATATATGACCAAAAACAAATTCCATAAATTACAAAATGTAAGTATTTAGACTGCAATGTAAATATTTACTTATAAATTACCAGTCATAGCCATTTTAATGTTGTCATAAGTGAGGAAATAATATGCATAATCAATTAAGAACACCAAATCAAAAAATAATATCAATAATCAAGATGAATTGCATTATCTAATTTTTTAAAATTGTATAATTTAAGCAATAATTGAACTACGATAATAGAAACTCATAAAAAAATAAAGATAGTTCTTCTCACATAAATCTCCAAATTTTATATGGTAGATGAGTTCCATCCCAAATAGATTTAGTGATAAAATTTTGACTGAAATAAAAATTCCATAAATTTTATATATAAGTGTCTAAACCTTCTAGGGTACCACAATCAAAATAATTTCAAAAATAGATAAATAAGAGTGCATAAAGAGAAACAAAAATTGTATTGCAATGTAAACGTAAAAGTTTACATATAAATTACTTGTCTAGCCATTTTGATGTTGCCATAAGTGAGGAAATAATCTGCACGATCAATTAAGAACACCAAATCAAAAAATAAATCAATAATTGAGATGAATTGCATTATTTAAAATATTTTTATAAAAAAATCATAGAATTTAAGTAATAATTGAAGTACGTTAATAGAAAAATAGAAACGAAATATATATATATATATTTATTTATATAAAGAAGATAGCTATTCTCACCAAAAAAGCCAAATTCTTCCTTTAGAACTTCTTCACAATTTTGGTTTTTTATTAATTGATTTTAGCATTTTTAAATAGTAGAGTAGAGTAGAGTTAGAGAGTTTTAGTTCAACTAACGTTGCTGTTTTATTTTTTATTTTTATCCAAAACAAATTGTAGCTAATAGATGTAGTAATATAACCTTAAAAAAAAAAAAAAAAAAAAAAAAAAAAAAAAAAAAAAAAAGATTAGATGAAGATGAAAATTTTGGATTGTAATCAAATTAAAAAGAAATAGATGAAGAAAAGAATTTAGATTGGAATTAAATTAAGATTTTTATCAACTTAGAAAATATGGGAGAAGAAGATAAGAAAAAAAAAATTATAACTATTTTTTTTTTTACGTTTAGTAATTTGGAATTTTTTTTATTGATTGATTTTAGCATTCTTAAATAGTTTTAGTTCAACTCAATTTCTTTTGGATTCTAACTTAATTTGTGGAGGTGTTAAAAATAATCACCTTAACTCAACCATATATCACGTTAATTTTTTTTTTCTTTTTTTTTTTTTAAATCCAAAAGAAGATAAGAAAAAAAATCTATAAATATTGTTGTAATTTAAGATGTATTACATCTCTTTAATTGCAAGTTGAAACCTATCTCAAAGCCCAATCCATAGATGCAAGTGTTTGGATTATACTATGTTGGACAAAAAGTCTAAAGTTAATCTAATTTTATTTCAATTCAAATACATAATCCTTAAAGGAAACTGCACAGAGACATATTAATCACTACAAATGAAATTCAACTGTAATAGAATTAAGATTTGTATCACGTAAAGTAACTTTATCACCAACATATTTAATTATATCTTTCCCAATTCTAAAATCTCTCACAACTACATGTTAAAAAAAAAAAAAGAAGTAAAAATTACATGAATTATAAAACAAGTAGTTGATATGAAAACACAATTGCTATTGTGTGGTGTCCGTGGACCAAGGAGTACCAGACCGAGGAGTAACTTGCTTAGTCCAAACCCAAAGGGTTAAATGAGCTTCGAGGACTCCGCCCACTTGAGGTGAGTAAAAGAATCAGGATAGTTGGTATCCTATGAAGACCTAGGGAGAGGAGAAAAGACAACAATGGGGACAAGGATGGTGGGTGGAAGTTTCCTGAATGACATACCTCCCACCTCCACATTCAATGCCCTACACCAACCTTATCGGTTGCAGTAATGTGGAAATGACCGATGAACAGTAACTTCACAGCTAGTAGCCTTTCTACTGCCTTTAGCAGAGCCCTGATGGGACAAATATCCTGAGAAATGCCCTATGACCTACAGGTGAAGGGCTAGGATGCATGGCAAAGGGATATAAAAGGAAGGGAACCCTAGAAAAAGAGGATGAACATTTTAAGAGTCATTAGAACAGGAAAGAGAATTGTGAATAGCCTTGTGCAAAATATGAACTAAATTTATATACAAGAAGTTGATCCTCAGACTTGCTTGAGGAAGACATTTTCCTTAATTGTTGTTTAAATCACCTTAATCTATTTATCTGGGTTCTTCGGCCTTAAGATTGGGCTTAGTATAGTATTGCACCTGGACTTCTTTCTCATTCTCTCAAAAAATTCTATTGTTTGGGCTTGATTTGTAGGACAAGGTACCACTAATCTAAGTGAGCATGGGCCTTTATTTTTTAAGCACTTACAATTGAAGTTGTCTGTGGGGAACCATCTGCAATTCACTTCTTCTAAGTTATGGCTAACTCCAGACATAGTAGGGTAGAATCTGTTGGCTTGCAACGTGTGGACCACTTTGTCAGTCTAGAGCGAAGGAGAGATCAAGAGCATGATCGAACTCCAAGCGTTAGGGTGGAAATGCAACACACAGGGCATACTAGTAGGAGCCACTCAAGGATTGGGAATCATGTTTCCCATGAGCAAGAGACACGAAATCTTAGGTCGGAATTGATTATCTACAAAAAAAGTTGCGTCGTAGGGCACATGATAGGGGAAATCAGACACCCTCATCAAGTTCAGGATTTGGAGATGGTAGTTATAATTTGAGGTTCGAAACTCCCCCTCAATGAATCTTTCTCTGCATCTTCATGCTTGGATAGGGTGGAGAGATATAGTAAAAGGCACAGAGAGAGCTCATTCCTTAAGAGCATGGGAAATGATGCAATGAGCAAAACTCTACGCCAAATTGCTAAGTCACCCTTTATGTGAAGAATTGATAGGGCCAAGCTCTCTCATTATTTTACCCAACCTACATTTACTATTTACAATGGGAGGACTGATCCCGTGGAGCATGTGAGTCACTTTAATCAAAGGATGGTCATTCATTTGAGGAATGAGACTGTTATGTGTAAGGTTTTTCCATCTAGCCTTGGGCTTGTTGCCATGAGATGGTTCGACAAGTTAGAAGAGGGTTCTATGGGTTCTTATGAAGAGTTGACAAGGGCTTACGGAGCTAGGTTCGTGACGTGCAGTAGGGTCCCTAGGCCTTTAGACTCTTTGTTGTCCATGGTGACTAGAGAGGGGGAGACACTTAAAACCTACTCTAATAGATACTGGGAGACATTTAATGAAATTGATGGGGATTTTGAGAATGTGGCCATCAGGTTCTTCAAGCTTGGGCTCCCAATAGAACACAACTTGAGAAAATCCTTAACTATGAAACCCGCCCAAAATATGTGTCAACTCATGGAACGCATTGACGAGTATAAGCGGGTCGAGAAAGGGGAAAACCAAAGTCTTCCCCCCTGAAAGAAGAGATCCTCAGCCAGAAAGGTATAATCATAGCTGATCCAGGAAGGAGTTTGCTAATCAATCCTCAAGGGCTAACGCACAAGTAGTTAATTTGGTGTTTAAGGAGCCGGTATATTAGATCCTCGAGAAGATCAAGAATGAGCCTTATTTCAAATGGCCCAATAAGATGGGAGGAGATCCATCCAAGCATAATCAAAGTCTTTACTGTAGTATCATCAGGATGGAGGACACATAACCGAGGATTGTAGAACTTTACGTGATCATTTGGATCAGTTGATGAAGGTCGGGAAGCTGAAGCAATTCATACACTAGTCTTCAAGGCAAACAAGTCAAACCGGAGTAGGGTATCAAAGGGAAGTTGCTCCTTGGCCAACTTTTTGAACAACCATGGTATGGGTTCACTTTCAAGAGTCATGTCAGTAGCTTCGAAGCCAGAGCTTAAGGAGCAAATTTGAGATTCTAAGAAGGTTAGGCTTGAAGCATTACTGACTTTGGGCTTCTCTGAGAAAGATAAGGTTGGGACTCTTCAACCCCATGACGATGCCCTTGTTGTGACCCTGCGGATTAGGGGATATGATGTAAAGAGAGTCCTGATAGATCAAGAAAGTGGAGCTGAGATAATGTACCCAGACTGGTGTAAGAGACTGAACCTCAAGCTTGAGGATCTGAGCAAGTACGACTCCCATCTGGTTGGATTTGACGAGAGAACTGTAATTCCCCAAGGAATGATTAAGCTACATGTGCAAGCAGGTAATGAAGTTATGCAAGTAAACTTTTTGTGGTTGAAGCTTATTCCCCATATACAGCTATTTTGGCAAGACCCTGGCTTCATGCGATGGGAGTGGTGTCGTCTACCTTGCACCTGAAAGTCAAATACTCCACCGAGGGCTAAGTTGGGGAACTTGTTGGAAGTCAAACAATGCCTAGTGGCTGTTATCAGACAATAATCATTAGATAAGGCTTCTTCTGCATAAGAAGAGGACCCGTAGCTATTAACGGACCCTGAGGGTGAACTCAAGACTGAGCAGCAGGATTTGCTTTGTGAGGAGTTAGACAAAGTGATGATCGAATCAGATGGAGATAGGTATTTTCAGGTGGGGGCTCAACTACCCCTTGTTGAAAAGGAGGAGTTTATAGGCTTTTTGAATGATAACGTGGATGTTTTTGTTTGGAGTGCTTATGAGGCACCAGGAATCAACCCAGATTTTATATGCCATCATTTGAATGTGAATCCTGGAGATGTACCAAAAAGCCAACCACCTCGGCACTCTTCAAAGGAGCACGCTAAGGCGATGAAGGAAGATGTGATCAAACTTAAGCAAGCAGGGGCAATCAAGGAAACTTTTTATCTTGAATGGCTAGCTAATACTATGGTGGTAAAAAAGAAAAAGGGGAAGTGGCAAGTGTGTGTTGGTTTCACATATCTGAATAAAGCATATCTAAAGAATCCTTTCCCTGTGCCTTGGATTGATCAACTAGTAAATGTGACTGTTGGGCATCCTCAGATGAGTTTTTTGGATGCTTTCCAAGGGTATCACCAAATACCTTTAGCCTTCCCCAACCAAGAGAAGACAGCTTCTCGAACCCCTACTGGGAATTACCATTACCGTGTAATGCCTTTTGGCTTAAAGAATGTTGGATCTACATATCAAAGGATAGTGACTCGGATGTTTGAGTTTCAGATCGAGAAGAGTGTGGAGGCATACATTGACGACATGGTTGTAAAAAGTAAGCAAACTTTGGAGTATTTGAATGACTTGGAAAAATTGTTTTCGGTGCTTAGGGAGCATAAGTTACGTCTTAATGCTTCTAAATGCTCATTTGGTGTCAGTTCGGGCAAGTTTTTGGGTTATATGATCACTCATCAGGGAATAGAGGTTAATCCTGATCAGATTAAAGCCATAAATAACCTGCATCCACCTCGAAATCCCAAAGAAGTACAGAAGCTAACAAGAATAGCGGCTATCTTGAATAGGTTCATCTCCCAGTCAACAAACCATTATCAGCCATTCTTTCAGCTCCTCCACAAGTGGAAGAATTTTGAGAGGACAAAGGAATTTATTGATGCTTTTGAGGAGTTAAAGCGATACTTCTCACATCCTCCTGTTCTCTTTTGACTCGAGGAGGAAGAGGTCTTATATGCTTATATAGCAGTTACTAATCATGCAGTAAGTCTAGTCCTGGTTAGAAAAAATGATAGAGTGCAAAGGCCTATTTACTACGTCAACAAATCCTTGCAAGAAGCAAAAAATCACTACTTACCCTTGGAGAAGGCAGTTTTGGCTATCATACATGCAACTAGGAAACTCCCTCATTATTTCCAAGTGCATACCGTGGTGGTTCTTACCCAACTCCCTCTATAGGAACTGTTTTAGAAATCTGACTACACAGAGATGATTGCCAAGTGGGGGACGATGCTCGGTGCTTTTGATATTAAATATATACGCCGGACAGCTGTAAAGGGACAAGTCCTAGCATACATAGTTGCTGAGTTTACTGAGGATTCTATGGAAGGCGATGTGTCGAGTTCTGAGATCCTAGTGGTCTCCACTCCTTATCTTCCAGCTTGGGTAGTTTACATTGATGGTGCAGCTAATCAGAAAGGATTTGGTGTGGAAATTGTCTTAATATCTCCCAAGAAAATAATTGTGGAAAAATCCTCGAGATTAGGATTCCTAGCCACAAACAATGAAGCAAAATATGAAGCTTTATTGGCTAGAATGGCAATGGTTAACTAGCTAAGAGGAAAAGTTGTAGAGGTTTTCTTGGATTCGAGACTAGTGGTTGGGCAAGTCAATGGAGAATTTGAAGCTAGGGACCAACGAATACAAGGATATCTCATTAAAGTCAGGCAGGCTCAATCCAACTTTGAAGCTTTCTCCATAAGGCAGATCTTGAGGGGCCAGAACTCTTATGCTGATTCATTGGCTATGTTGGCCACCTCTTCGGGATCAAGCCTCCCTTGGGTTATAATTGTCAAGGATATGGTGGTCCCCAGCCATAGTGATCAAACACCAAACAAAATACATAGCATACAGGTTGGTCCAAGTTGGATGGACCCATTAGTTTTGTTCTTAAGGAATGGGTCATTACTCGAAGACAAAAGTGAGGAAGAGAAGATTCAAAGAAAAGCTCCACGATATTGGCTTTCCAAGGAGCAGAAGTTATACAAACACTCCTACTCAGGACCTTATTTACTATGCATCCATCTCAAAGCAGTAAAACCTTTGTTGGAGGAATTGCATGAAGGGATTTGTGGCAGTCATATTGGGGGAAGGTCCTTATCACATAGAGATTTTACCAAAGGGTATTATTAGCCTAGTATGCAAAAGGCTGCTCAAGATTACGTAAAGAAATGTGCCCAAAGTTAGAGATACGCTCCAAATATTCACCAACCTAAAGGAGTCTTGTATTTGCTTTCCAGTCCTTGGCCTTTTGCTCAATAGGGCTTAGATATAGTGGGACTATTCCCAATGGCATTAGGGAACCGAAGATGGTTTCTCGTCGAGACTGACTACCTTATAAAATGGGTTGAGGCTGAGCCATTGTCTAATATTAGGGATGTGGATGCAAAAAAAATTGTTTGGAGGAATATTGTAACTAGGTTCAAGATTCCCCATACATTGATCTTGGCAACGGGATCCAATTCAACAATAAGGCTTTTAGAAGATATTGTGGAGAGTTAGGTATCAGAAATAAATATTCCACTCTAGCCTGCCCACAGGGAAACAGGCAAGCAAAAGTAGTTAATAAAGTCATAGTTAGTGGGCTAAAGAAGAGGCTGGATGAAGCGAAGGGAAATGGATGGACGAGTTGCCTCATGTATTGTGGACATATTGCACCACACCCCAAAGATCAACTGGGGAAACTCCATTCTCAATGACCTATGGATCTGAAGTAGTCATACCTCTCGAGACAGGATTCCCGACATTAAGGACTAGCCAGTTCAGTGTGGAAGAAAACAACCATTTGCTCTCAACAAGTTTGGATTTAATTGACGAAATAAGAGAGGTAGTCATGGTCAAAATGGCACATTATCAGTAGAAGCTTAGGCAAGGGTATGACAAAGGAGTTAAGGTAAGGCCACTGGCTCCTGAAGACTTGGTCTTAAGGAAAATAGTAGGAATTGCGAAGAATCCATTATGGGGAAAGTTAGAGCCTAACAAAACCATCAGCCTCTTCTTCTTCAACTTCAACCTCATCTCCTACAGCTTCCAACACATTTTCTAGCTTGTTTGCTTCACTTTCAGTGCCATTCTCCATATCTATAGGTTCAGCTTCAGCATCATCCTCTATATCTCATCATAGTAGTCCACGTCATCATCAGAGTGATCTTCATAGAAAGGTCCTACATCTTCATCTACTCTATCATTAAGGGGTTCACACCTATTATTGCGACTATATTGGCTATCATAGTTTTCACTATTGTTGCTTTCACTATCACTATTGCTATCATCCTTACTATTTCCATTGTCATTGCTACTGCTATCACTACTACTATCACTCTTGTTGTTGCTACCTTCATCATCATCACTAGGGGCTTCTCCCCCTTCCTCATCTTCATCACTTGTTCTTTCTTCATACGGGCTCTTAAATGCATGTTAGCAATCCTCCAAGTACTCTTCTTCTTCTATATTGCAAATGGCATCTCCTAGAAGCGTAGTCATTGCATCAGGGTCTATGTAATCAGCCTAATCAGTTGGGTCCCAATTTGTGTCTTCCTTCTTTAGTCATGGAAGCTCGTTGTTACAATTAAAGAATAGCTCAAACCCAAGCACCATTGTCCTTGACTTAGGATCATACCTTAGTTTAGGGAATCCCTAATAGTGTTGACTATCTCCATCTTTGACAAACTTTTTGTTCAATGTAGGAGTATAGGGCTTTATGGGTTCCGGGGGACAAGGGAGTCCCTTTGCTTTGGCCTTAGCACGGGCCATTCTTCTCACCTCCATTTCTAGCAAGTCATCATCAGTAGGCTTATAACCACCTAAAAGGTGGTGTGGTAGTGGGAATTATTGAGACGTTAGTAGTTGTCTTCTTCACAGTCTTCCCTAGATTTATTCCCGAAAGATAATTCATTCTCCTCATCATTGCCATCACATTATTGTTGTTGTAGGGAGTAAAGTCCATTAGGATCTTCTCCACTTCTTCTTCTCCTCTTCCAAAACCAAACTTCTCAATTTCAAAGCCATCCAAGGTCAATGGCTCCTTCTCAGAATCGATATCAAAAATGGGCTTCGGTATGGTCAAAGTATCACCATATGTGGTAACTATGACTCCTTCATGTGGAAATTAAACCTTTTATTATAAGGATGAAGATACAACCTCTGTGTCATGGATCCATGGTCGCCCAAGGAGCATATTGAAGCACGATGCTATGTTCAGGACTTGAAATTCCACCTTCTTGATCATTGGCCCTATAGTGAGCTCTAGTGTCATGGTTCCCAAGACCTCCCTTCTACTATTGTCATATGCCCTCACATGCTGATCAGTCTGTACAAAATCTTCAATACTTAGGCCCAAGCAACTTACAGTCTTTAAATGAAACACATTTAAGGCAATTCCATTGTCAATTAGGACCATTGGAATCTCTTGCCTTTGGCATCTACAGTAATATGCAATGGGTCATTGTGGTGCTTCCCCTTCTTGGTCAAATCTTTGTCAAAGTAGGAAATAGTGAGTTCCCTATTTATAGACCCAATCATGGCATTCAGATGTTGAGGAGCAGTGGTTGTAGGAATTTAGATTTGATTGAGAAGGTCTACCAAATTCTGGAGGTGCTTGTATGAGGCCAGGAGTAAACCCCATAAAGATATATTGGCTTATGTCTTCTGCAATTACTTGAGGATCTCATCCTCTTTATTGGATGTGTGTTGGGTAGATTTGTTCGTTGGGTAGATTTGTTCAAGACTTCTATTGGGTTGTCTATCTCCAGGTGTGGGGGTTTAAAGTGTCTCCCCTTGTCTATGGGTGTTAGGTTATTTGATTGGGGTTTGAAGTGTCTCCCTCCCATATGTAGGTGCTTGGTAACCTGCTTAGGGTTTGAAGTGTCTCTCTTTATTTGTGAATGTTGGGTAGTTTGATTGGGGTTTGAAGTGTCTCCCCCCATTTGTAGATGTTGGGTAATTTGGGGTTTCTGTAACATTTTCACTCCACATATCATACCCTATAGTGGATGCCATACCCATCAACTCTTCCCATGTCATCATAAAGCACTCAGGTAAGTCACAAATCAACTCAAACCAGTCCTTTTCTCCTTCCTCTTCAATCATCAAGCAATTAATCATCGGTCCTCTCCCAAAATTGTGGTTAGGTAAGGGATTATTAGTGATGCTAGGCCTTGTAGGCGGTGCAATCACCTTAGTGTCTATCAGATCTTGAATTACATGATGAAGGCCGAAACACTTATCAGTGTCATAGCCAGGGCTTTGATGGTACTCACATCACATCTTGTAGGTAATGGGTTTAGGATTGGTCTTGGGTCTAAGGGTTTTAGTAACCCCTTTGCTTTTTGTTTTTCAAACACTTGACTCACAGGCATATATAAGTCATGAAATTCCCTCCTAGGCCTTGGAGGTGGCCCTTGTGATATTGGCACGGGGCAATAAGTTGGTAAGGATCTTTTTGTATATATTAGAGACTTCTGCAGTATTAGAACTAGATCCTAAATTCTTTTTAAATCTTGCTGGGTCTTCATTCTTTATAGTGCCATTATTTATTGCATCCTCAATTTAGGTTCCAGCAGCAATCAAAGCTTTAAAATTAAGAAAATATTGAGCAAACAAATACTTATGGTATACAGACAATAAGTTTTTTACAACCATGGTTAATTGTTCTTCTTCACTTGGCCTATTCATCATCTGTGTAGTTTTGGACCTCCACTTCGTAATGAAGTTAGAGAAAGATTCTTTTGGCTCTTGCTTAGTGGTCTCCAAATCTCTCCTTGTCACATCCACCTCTATGTTGTACTTCTATTGATTGTGAAACTTGCGACAAATGTCCTTCCAACTCCTTGCTCTAGCATCATCTAGGTTGAGGAACCACTTAAGAGTGACCTTAATCAGGGTATTTTGAAACATTTAAGGAAATAGTTCTTCAGTTGCTCCTAGTTCTTTAGTTGCTCCTTGGGAAGTGCCAATCGGCACTCCAAGAGTGCTAACAGGCCCTCTTGAGTGCCAAGCCCGTGTTCGAGTTTTGGTTTGGTTTGGACTCCCTTTTTGAGGATTTTTTAGCCGAAAATTGCACCTAGACACATTTTTGATTCGTATTCTAAAAAATCAATCCTTTTTCTTGATATTCTGGTCTTTAAAGTGATAATTATCATGTAGATAAATATTCTTAAAAAGACTTGATTTTCCACAACTTCTTTGTTATCTGATTATCCACTTTATTCCCATGCAAGCAGACTTACTTTTAATACTAACCAACAACCAATCACAAAATTATTTAATTAATTTTAATTGTTTTACCAATCAGAATTAATTTAAATTAATCATGCGTGATTGGTTCCACCCAAATGAAATGTGTAAAAACCATGAAAACATGATCTCGTGATATCTTTCAATCCGAGGTCTGATTTAGGAATGGGACATATGGTCATGATCGTTAAAATCTGAAGATCATTTTTATGATATGTAATGAATGAATTAATGTATGTAATGTAACTCTAAATTTTGGGTATATGAATGGTCACTCTAACCATCTTCCAAGATTAAATTATGTGTACAAAATCAAGTGTCTACACCTGGTGTATAATCTGTTGGGGAGACCACAGTTTGACTCTCTACAACCACTCTAAAAATAGGTTTACGTGATGTGATGTTAAAGGCCATAAAAGATTTGTGAATCCTCCTCATTACCACTTGGTTTTAAGGTAGAATGACACAGTTTACGATCCAACATAATCATTATGAAATATATTTATTTTAAATTTTAATGTGAAATTCCATTATGAAAAGTTTTTAAACCCGGACCGGATCATACGGTCCGACCGAGAAACCCTTGAACAATTCACTTTCACGGTCCGTTTAAGGTGAAGAACCGTTCCATGTGAAAAAAGCATGGACCCGTCCGGATTGTGGTCCGACCGTCCGGTTCTGTGAACCGTGACTGGTTCACACGGTTCAAATGGTTGCCTTGTTTCAAGCCTTAAAATAGCATCGTTCCATCTTTTCCCCCCCTATACAGCATTGTTTAGAGCATACATTTAACCTTGAAAACAAAAATCACTCTCAATCACTCTAAAACCCTCGCCTCACTCTCTCAATCACTCTCTGCCTCTTCCTCACTCTCTCAATCACTCTCTCATCTCTACCTCTCTCCCTCGTTGCCGTCGCAGCTCACTCTCTCAATCACTCTCTGCCTCTCTCTCACACTCATCTCTGCCTCTCTCCCTTGTCGCTATCACAACTCACTCTCTGCCTCATCGCCATCGCCATCGCCATCGTTTGGTACTTTATTACCTCTAATTTGCTTTTTCTTTGTTAATATTTGCAAGTTGATTGTGGATGATGATATAGATCTGAAGTGGTGGTGTGTAAATTGATTTGAATCAATTGAAAATGATTCAAAGTTGGATATTATTAGTGTTTTATGAGCAAATAAATCTGGAGTGTTGGATATTAAAGTTCTTTTATGTCAATTTATATTTTTTATCCAATTTTTGGTACTTGGTACTTTCTCCATCTATGGCTCTCTCTCTCTCTCTCTCTCTCTCTCTCTCTCTCTCTCTCTCTCTCTCTCTCTCTCTCTCTCTCTCTCTCTCTCTCTCTCTCTCTCTCTCTCTCAGAATACTAGGATTATTGATTGGTTCATGAAATATATGTTTCACAACCATTTACATTAGATCCTTGTTTGTTGTATTTAAAAAAAAAAATGTAAATTTCGACAACCTCGTTCGATGTTTTCATTCAACTAATAATGTTTTCAAGTTCCATGTTGAAAACATTATTGGTAAGTTGATAGGTTGAAACTTTTTTTTTATTTGGTTTAAAGCTCGGGTTGG
The DNA here is from genome assembly GCF_001633185.2 of Quercus lobata. Lineage (NCBI taxonomy): Eukaryota > Viridiplantae > Streptophyta > Magnoliopsida > Fagales > Fagaceae > Quercus > Quercus lobata. Next base: position 25,888,896 of record NC_044912.1, on the reverse strand, counting down.
GTTAGGATTTAGGTCAACCAAAATTTCAAAACAAAATCGTTTAATGTTGAATCTTGTTTTTTTTTTTTTTTTTTTTTTTGAAAACTGAGTTGCTTAGTAACTAAGATGCCATCAGTCTAGTTCCTTATAGGTTAGTATGGGGTTGATATTGTTGAATCTTGTTTCTACTAGTCCAGAGGCACCAACAAAGCATAATAAAATAAAGTCTGTGTTGTCCTATTTGCACAGTTCAAGGACTTATTGTGGTAAGTCAAAAGAATTGGAGAACCTCCAAGGTTGCTAGTACTTAGATTTGAACTGATTTCAGTTTTTTCCTAGTCTTCTTTTTGATAGATTGATAGCCCCAAGCAACATGAATACACCATCTTCCACTTACAATAAACCTGCTTTGAGTTCATGTGTGTATAAATTGTAACAAAATCAAGTTTACTTTTCTAACAAAAACAATAATCAAGAGAGAGAGAAAAAAAAATCCAATCCGTGTTTCTTGTGCATTATAGTTTGTTAATATGCTGCTGCAAGGATTTATGCTTCAATGTGTGTTTATATTTTATAATTTATGTTCGATAAGTATGTGTTTATAATCTGTGAACATGACGAATGAGAAATGGTTCATGATAAGTATATTTTACAATTTTTGTTTGCAAGCACAAATGTGTTTAAATTTGTGCTTCAATCTTTAACTTGTGAAAGTTGTGAATCTTGTAATGGGTCTGTTGTAAAAAATTGGTGAATTTCACTATTTCAGAAATTGTATGAAGTTGTGAATTTGTGATTCTTTGACTCTATGACTCTTAAGTATATTAGTTAGTTAATTTGACTCTGTGTATGAAGTTGTGATTCTTTGACTATCTGTATTTCAAAAATTGATGGGTCTATGCATGCTTGACTGGTTGTTTAGTCTTTTAGATTAAAATGGATACAGAGACCGAGTTTACTCCATCACATGAAGTTGATTCCAATGTAGTGGAGTCTAGCTCCAGAGTAAGGGAAAAGGTTGATCCGGCTTGGGAATATTTTAGCCTTGCGGTGGATGAGAAGGGACAGAATACTTTTACATGTGTGTATTGTAGGCAAACATATAAAGGTGGCGGTATTAATAGGATGAAAAAACACCTTGCGGGGATAAAAGGTGATATTGGATTGTGTAAAAAGGTTTCTCATGATGTGAGATACCAAATGTTGGAATATGTGAAGGAGTTTGAGTTGAAGAAAAAAGCTGATAAACAACATCAAGAAAAAATGTTTAGTGTGCCTTCCACAAATAGTGATATGCAAGAAGATGAAGATGTTCAAGAAGTATTTAGTAGTGGATTGCCTAAAAAACCTGTTTTAGGCAAAAGAAAGTGTACAAATCCAGTGGATAATTACTTTGCTCTAAAAACTACTCCAGGAGCTCAACTTAGTCTTAAAAGTGTGTTCCAAAGTAAAGAAAGGGTGAGGCAAGTTGATATGGCTATTGCAAGGTTTCTGTATGACAATTGCATTTCTTTTAATGTAGTGAATTCAGTGTACTACCAAAGGATTGTTGATGCCGTAGCTGTTGCTGGTCCTGGTTACAAAGGTCCATCTTATCATGCTATACGGGTCCCTTTGTTAAGAGATCAAAAGAAAGAGGTTCAATTGTTGGTTGAGTCACAACGTAGGCATTAGGCAGAAGTTGGATGTACACTTATGGCTGATGGTTAGACAGATACTAGACATAGGTCATTGATTAATTTCCTTGTTTATTGTCCTAGGGGAATGGTATTTGTAAAATCAATTGATGCCTCAGATATTGTAAAGAGTACCAGAAACTTGTTTAAATTGTTTGATGAAGTAGTTACATGGGTTGGTCCAAAAAACATAGTTCACATGGTTACTGATAATGCTTCCAATTATGTATCTGCTGGTAAATTGTTGTGTGAAAAGTATAAAACTATTAGTTGGTCTCTTTGTGCAACACATTAACTGAATCTTGTGTTGCAGGATATGGGAAACATGCCTCATGTGGAGAGACTCAAAAAACGTGCATCCAAAGTTACAGTTTTTATTTATAATCATGTGGCTTTGATTGCTTGGTTGAGGAAGAGACCTGGTTGGACAGATATTGTACATGTAGGAGAAACAAGATTTGCTACTACTTTCCTTTCATTTGGAAGCCTTCATGTGCATAAGTATGACTTGCAAGCCTTAGTAACTAGCAAGTTCTTTGTGGACAATAGATTGGCAAGAGAGTCAAAGGCAAAAGAAGTAGTTTCTATCATTTTGGATAATTCTTTTTGGGATGATATTAATGTTCTTGTCAAGATTTCATCACCACTCATTCGTTTGTTACGAATTATTGATTCTGATCAAAGGCCTGCAATAGGATATGTGTATGAGGGCATGCATAGAGCACGGTTGGGAATCAAGAAGATCTTCCGAATGAAGAAGCACTTGTACAAGCCATACACCTCAATTATAAAAAATCGTTGGGAAAAACATTTGTGTAAAGATCTTCATGCTGTTGCATATTGGTTAAATCCCGCTTTTCAATGTGATGAGGAGAATTTTTGTCGGAAACTAGCAGTACATATGGCTGTTTTGGACTACATTGGGACAAAATATGATGGTGACAAAGAAAAGGTAATTAAGGAAACCTAATATTTTTGAGACCGTATTGGGAGCTTTGATAGAGATCTTGCATTATCAACAAGTATGACCACTCATCCAGGTGAGAAGTAATTAATTTACTTTAATACTATAAACAAATCTTAGTTTTTTTTATTCATGTTGAAAGTTAGTTTTGTCACTATAGTTAGAATAACTGAAGTGATTATTCAATTGAAAGTTTGTTTGTTTATGTTGATTAATATTAGATTACGTTGTGTTATGAAAATCAGATGAAGGTGGAAGTTATGGGGTGCTGATGCTCCAAACTTAAAAAAATTGGTAATTAGAATCCTTAGCCAAACTTCTGCCTCTTATGGATGAGAGCATTGTTGGAGTTTATTTGACCAAATACTTTCTAAGAGGAGAAATAGGTTGGAGCATCAAAGGCTCAATGATCTTGTGTTTGTTCATCATAACTTGCGATTGAGACATAGGTAACTAAATGCTATATCTTATCATTATATTAATTTATAAGAAGTCATTTATATAATGTAATTGTTAGTTACTAATTATGTTTAAATTCCAATAATGAGCATGACATTTTATGATGCAGGCTTTACAACAAAAAGTTTAATTTTGACCCCATTGATTATGCAAGTATCGATAAAACTGATTTTTGGGTATTTGTGGAAGAGGAAGACCCATATCTTAATTATGAAGAGTTGGAGAATGCAATTTATGAAGAGGGTGCATATCCAACAAGTGCAGGGCCTTCTTCTAATATTGAAAGTTAGTTTATATGTAAACAATTTGATAACCTATAGTGATTTTTTTTTTTTCAAACTTGTGTAAACATTATAATGATTTTTCTTTTTATTTTGTTCAAATTTGTGTGTAGAATCTGTAGATGATAGCAGTGAGATTGAATGAATTGATTTGGGAACATTTGGACAACCTGTTGGCCCTCCTCCTGGATTGCTAGGGAATGATGATAAGCATGATAACTATCATGACATTGATGATTTATGATCATAATAATTCTGTTTGAACTTTGAAGTTCTATTTTGTATTTTAGAGATAATTTCTATGTCTTTTTGTAAGACACAGTGTGTAACTTGGAGTTTGAAGTTTTATTATTGTTTTTTAGAAATAAGTTTTTATGTATTTTTGTAAGAAACAATGTGTAGTAGTGTTTGTGTACTGTAACTTGAAAAACATTATTATGAGAAACAAGGTTGTACACAATGTGTAGTTGTATTATGAGAAACAATGTGTAGTTGTATTTTGGATTAACAAACATAGTTAATGCACACAGTTTATGCATACAGTTTATGCACACAGTGTGTAGTTATGAGAAACAATGTATAGTTTATGCACACAGTGTATAACAATGTGTAGTTGTGTATTGTATTTTTGTAAGTTTTATGTATTTTTTAGAAATAAGCTTCTCTAAATGAATTAGACTATTTTAGTTAATTTTTCTATTTTTTTATTAATTTAATGTTTTTATATATATTTAAAATAATTATTAAATTAATTATGACGTCATCACGGTTCGACTCCGGTTCAACCTCGGTTTGACCTCAAAACTCTTGAACTTCTCCCTTTTACGGTTTAATGAACGGTCCGGATTCAAAAACGTTGTCATTATGTAGTGCTTAGTCTTGGTTTTAAGGATCTACTAAAAAAAATAGTCTTTGATTTAAGGTACATTTGTTTCTAGGATGCACTGTGGCACTAAACCTTTTCTTTTTTAATTTTTAAAGAAAAAAAATACAGTGAATTAAGGCAATGAGCATGTGGCTGAGCTTGTGTTTTGTTTTGTTTTGTTTTGTTTTTTTCGTTTGATTTTCCCTGCTAGGTGACCAAGTCATCGAGCCATATCGCTTCTACTGGGCAGATTGGCTATTTTATAATCTTTGACTTTGACGGCGTTCCTATTAACCTATTAATTATTTAATTGACAATACCAAGAACTAGAATACAATGCAATATATATAAAGTTTATAAACAAGGTCTTATTATATATTGTTATCTTTTTCCCAATTCAGCGCAATGGAGAAAAGTGGTCACCACGTTCCTCTCTCATTATAAGTTTCATTGGTAGTTAAATGCTGTATTATCACTCAAACAATTCAGCATTAATCTCTCAATCATGTGAGAGAGGAGAGAGTCCGCCGTAAGGACCGTGGAATTAATAATTTTCCAAACTGTGAACAAAGGTTACTGCTCTCTCTCTCTCTCTCTCTCTCTCAAATTATATATATATATATATATATATTTTTTTTTTTTATTGGAAGTTTGAATGCTGACATCTTCTCTCTTACTCCAATATTGATGTCATGGAAAGATACGAAGTTATTGTCAATCATTGTATAGGAGTAACAGGAGATAACAATGATAGAACAGTGGGCCTCACTCATAGATGTAGCTCACATGTTAGGTGAGATTCACCGCATGTATAGCAGGTACAAGATATACATTTTTGTTCTAAGGAAGTACAACAAGTGCATACCCGAAACCTCATTGTAGGGCTCACATTTTAGGACCTTGACTCAGCCTCGAAGGAGGAGCAAGACGTACCACTAGGCCATGTGGTATCAAACAGTTGCTGAATAGTTTATAGAATTGCTGGATTAAGCATATTCACAGGCAAGTGCAAGCTGAAAGCTAGACAATTAACTCTACATTACGGCCAATCTAGGCTAATTAACATGAATATTAAAATGGATTACAGATGGGCTGGCGCGTTCTTATGTTTCGGTTACTAATGTTTTGGTGCATAAATTTTTATTTTATTTTAATTTTTGTAATTTTGACTTTGGTATGAGAAAAATAAGCAAAATGGCCAAATACTACATTTTTGCAAAATATTCCGAGATCTACCATGGTTTCAGAAATGTATAGCAAATCTACCACTATTTAAGAATTTGAGTTTTCCATGGTACTCGAATTCCACTAGAATTTGTCACTGTAGCAGTGTCTGAGCTGAAATTTTTTTAATTAAAAATGCCACCTTGAACTCGAGGTCTGGATGCTTGAATTTTGTGTTGACAGGACGCAAGTACCTTAACTCAAGTACTTTAAATTCAAGTTCCATATAAAGTCATAGTATGATTACAATTATACATTAAAAATTTTAAAAACGAAACCGTCATACAGGTTGATAATTTTGTTTTTTTCTAAAAGTCAGACACATACAGATGAGTTGCTGGCCTTGACATAAGCTTTGATTAAATAAACAGGAAGTGTCATTTTAAGGGAATGTTCATACACTGGGAATCTCAGTCCCAATTGTAAAAGAGACTAGGAAATTGCCTTGAACATCACATATTATTCCCTATTCCAGATTCGTCCTGAACATTTCAGGATTATCACTATATTGCCATTCAATTCTGTCCTCAATATATAGGACATCATAATTTCATAAGAATCACAAGTCACAACTCACCACTAATTCTCTCACACTAAGAGGCAAAAATATTTAGCACATCTATATTGAAGGAGAGAAAGGAAACAAAAAGAGAGACAATGGAGACCAAGGTTGTAGTGATATCCGTTGTTGCGGGTTTCTTTGGGCTCTTAGCAGTGATTCTTGGTTTTGTTGCTGAGGTTACAAGGATTAAGGTAAGCAAAAATATAAGTGGGTTTTGATAATTAGTTCTTTTTTCTTTTTCTTTTTTCCTTTAATGGGTTCATTTAAGACTGTTGTTTTGTTTCTTTTTATCTTTATCATCTTGCTTTCTCCGTATCTCATTAAGGGCTCTGCTTCACTGTGTGATCAATGAGAAACGCTGATCCACTTGTGCAATTTTTTGTTATAAACTTTTCACTGAGATGGAATTAAAGATTCTGTCATCAAATGTAGACTTGCACTTATCTTGTTAGGGCTCTACCATGTTTACAGTGGCAACTGACATGCATGTCCTGTTATCTCTCAGTAGACATACATGCATGCACCTATTTTCATGAATTATGCTTACATCAAGACTGATCATGGTGCAATCTCGTGGATTCCTTTGGTTCAAAGTCATTAGTTACACTTAGAAAGTTAGAATGACTTCTTTATTTAATTACGTCTATCTCCAAAACCAAAGCCTCAAAAATGTCTATTTCAATTATGTCAAATTTATGTACTTCTATGTGGCTAGAAATAGGTTCTCAAACTTGTGTTAAGTCAAACATTGGCATTCAAATAAAAATAGTAGCGTGTGAGAAAGCAAGTTGAAAGTAGAAGTAGAAAAGAATGGATAAAAGAAAAGAGAGGATATAAAATATATATATATATATATATATTTTTTTTTAAACTAAACTTTTTTTTTGAAAGATAATTACAATATACTGCTAATCCCGCAATTCGAACAATTTCCCCTCCTAAACCCTCAAACACTTTGTACATGAATTATGCTTACATCAAGACTGATCATGGTGCAATCTCGTGGATTCCTTTGGTTCAAAGTCATTAGTTACACTTAGAAAGTTAGAATGACTTCTTTATTTAATTACGTCTATCTTCAAAACCAAAGCCTCAAAAATGTCTATTTCAATTATGTCAAATTTATGTACTTCTATGTGGCTAGGAATAGGTTCTTAAACTTGTGTTAAGTCAAACATTGACATTCAAATAAAAATAGTAGCGTGTGAGAAAGCAAGTTGAAAGTAGAAGTAGAAAAGAATGGATAAAAGAAAAGAGAGGATATATATAAATATATATATATATATATATATTTTTAAAACTAAACTTTAAAAAAAATAATAATAATTATAATATGCTGCTAACCCCGCAATTCAAACAATTTCTTCTCCTAAACCCTCAAACACTTTGTACATGGGGATGTGTCAATTCAACTACAAGATCTTTGACCAAAAAAACTAAACTTAGAGAGAATTTCATTCATTACCTAACCAAAAAAGCTTATATTGTACGAGAAATGGAGTAACAATGTATCGTGGGCAAATATACAGTAACACTTGCCCTCACATTGTGTAGTTTTACTAAAGAATATTTTTAGCCGTATATGTGAGAGCAACATATATAATAAATTAAAATAGTGGGAGTGAGGGGGGGACATTACTGGTATATGTACATGCAATCCCCCCTAAGACTTACATGAGGCGTGAAAAGGATGATGAATTTTAGTGCTTAAGTTTGAATTTTTGATGTTTGGGACGATAGAGAGTTCTTTTGAGACCAAACTTAGTCTAAGTTGAAAACCATCATTATTTTATGGTTATTTTTTAAAATTTTAATTAAATTATAGACTAAACTGTAATTTACAAAATGTTTTAACATAATTTAACATATATTATTTTACATCAAATTATTGTTTTCAAAACTCCATTGCTTTTATTAAATCAATTCGTAAACTATGTACAATCTTTTAAATAATATGGATCCGCGATTAATATTCTTCAAAAAAATTTAAATAAATATTTTTTACTAAATAATTTATAGAAATTATATATTTATATTTTAAAAAATTACTAAGCATATAAAATTTAATTAATATTAAATAATAAACATCACTTTACATGCCTAAAACTATACATGTCAATATATATAAGAAAAATATAATAATAACAAAAATTATGGAAAAACCTCATTTTTCACACATGCATGACATGATGACAATACAATAAAGATCTTTAACTCCTAACCACAAGATCCCTAAATTTTATTTCTTCTAAAAATAAAACTAATAAAATCTAATTTTTTGCCATTTCTATTTCTCTAAATGCAAAAAAAAAAAAAAAAAAAAAAAAAAAAAAAAAGGGTTTTATTTTTATAAAAGAAAGAAGGTTTCCATTAAAGAGATTTTTTTTTTTTTTTTTGAGAAACTATTAAAGAGATTTAGTTGTTTATTTTTAGGAACATATACTTTGATTTAATGAGATAAATATGACATGAGAGTAACAAGAGGAAAAAAAAAAAAATACTATAATCATCTATATAAATGGAGTACAATTTTTTAAAGTCAAGGGGGCCATTGATTAATTCAATTTTATGTCATCTTTAGATTTTTTGGGAGCATAATTATGATCATGCTTTGTCAACATCATGAACTGGTCTTAATTTCATTATGAAAGCATTGCTAAAAGGTTACACATTACGTTTTTTTTTTTTCCTCCAGATGGATCAGGTGTTGTTTGATGGGCTCAATTGTATATACCCTTCGAGTCCAGCTACGGCTCTTGGTATAGTTGCATTATTGGCTATTATTTTGTCTCAAATAATTATTACTGTTGCAACTGGTTGTATTTGTTGTTGCAAAAGAGGTTCTCTTCCTACTACCTCTAATTGGACCGCAGCTCAGGCCTGCTTTTCCTTTTCCTGGTAAGTTTCATTAATTTCCCTACTTGCTGAGAGAGTAGTTCAAAACTCATTATAGTTTGATTGTTTCTCTCTTATCTATTGAGATCTTATTGTTAATGAGGACTATTATTGTCTGAATTAAAAGCTTTTTTCAACTGAAGATCTGGCATCTAGTATTGTTACGTGCACAATGTTTTCACAATAATCCTAAATACCATATTGATTTTTGATTAAAAAGATTAACAAGAAGCACGGAAAGTTTAAGAGAAATATCAAATATATAAAATAATATTCAAAAACAGAAACATACTTAGAATATTACAGGTAATTATTAACAAGAAGCACATATTTCTGCGGTGCCATCGTATCAATAATAATACAACCGGATCTATATAAATATAAATCAATTTGCTATGGGGTCATGTTTCCTCTTTTTTATAACATTTTTTTTTCATTTATATTGCATTTTACTAAAATATGAATAATTGAAATAGAATTTTTACATGTGCTTGGGCGGTGATGAGCTGATTGGTTCTGGGCATAACATAAACCCAAAAGTTCCAAGTCCAATCCACCACCATGATAATTAAATTCATCATTTTCTAATAACCTAATATTTTAGGAAACTTGGTAATTTATAACAAATGAGGTGCATGGTTGAATGTTTCATTTAATCTCCATTTCTCCCTTCTCCTTTTAGCAAAAATTAGATTTCACTCTGCACTCCAATAACTTTGGTTAGCTTAATTTATCAGTTTGCATATCCCTAGCGAATTAGTTTTTCAATTGATTTAGTCTATTTCACAATCGAACAGGTTCTCAGTTGTCATAGCGGCTATTTTGTTGGTGCTTGGTTCTGCATACAATAACTCTCAACAGACTACCATACAAGGTGATAACTACTTCCAATGCTATGTTGTGAAGCCTGGAATCTTTGCTGGTGGTGCCATTATGTCCCTTGCAAGTGTGGTTTGTGGTCTTTTTGCTTATATTTTAACTCAAGGAAAGGACAGTCCTACGGGACAACCTCAGTTCCAAGCAGGCAGCCCTAATCAAGGAGGGATAGCTATGGGACAACCTCAACCTCAGTACCAATGGGGCAATCAAGGAGGAGTACCTGCGGGACCAATTAAGTTCCCACCACAGGGTCCTCAAGAACATGTATAGTTTGACTAATTACCCATCTTTTTCAACTGTGCATTATTGAGAGTATGATGTTCATGTAATAAATGTACACACTCGCTGTGTGGAATTTGATCAAGTGGTTATTCGTTGGTTAATTAATTGAAGTTTGGTTTTGAGTTGTATTTTGCAAATATTTGTGTCTTTTAATTAGTTGTGGATTTTTTTTCTATTTAATTTGTGTTAATCAGAGCTGTTGATCATATATTGTTTGGTAAATTTTTACTACTTCAACTAATTTCTGAGTTTCTCCTCTAAATATACCGCAGTTTTATCTTGCTGGAGCTTTTGTATTTTCTGTTTTAACATTAATCAACTAAGCCCAAATATACTGTTTGTTGTAATAGTGGAAGCCCAATTACTAACATTGATTGAGAAAACTAGCCCATTAGAATAGGCCCAAGCCTAATTTTAATGGGCTAATATATCTCTAACACCTCCTCTCAAACTCAAGATGGAAACTTGATGAAATCTTGAGATTTGATAAGATTAAGAAGATCCCTTGAATGAAGTTTGGTTCTGTGATAGTAGTTTGAGGAAGGCAATGGTCTTGCATTGGCCTATGCTAATGGGCTAATATATTTCTAATAGGTTGTGACCTATGCTAATGGATTAATATATCTCTAACAATAATATGTAAAAATTCCTGGGATTTAAATGATAATTATTAATTAATATATTATTTGTTTCAAGTAAAATAATATTAATTTAATTAAATGATAATAATTTTATGACGCATAAAAAGAAAAAATATATCATTTTATTACATGAGCCATTAAATATTAAATTTAGGCTAAAATAAAGTTTGATCTCCTGAAGTTTACATTACTTTGGCAAAACAGTTCATCACAGGTTTTTTTTTTTTTTGGTCACCTTTTTTTCATAACTTCTCTTTTTTCGCATATTTTGATTATAAATGATTTTTTTTTTTTTTTTTTTTTTTTTTTAAAAAAAAACGAACCGTGATTTTTATGCATTTTTCCACGGCTCTGTTTCCCATCGTTTAGCTCAAGGTTCTTAATGCTTGGATCTGCTATGGATCGGAAAGAAGATCTTCAAAGATCAAATTGTAAGATTGAACGGAGGATATATATTGTATAATTTTATGAAATATGAAAATCAGTTATAAATAGAATACATATATGTTAAGAAAAATCACATCCAAAGCGTAAGGATTTACATTTTATGTATGTATGTACACACTAATCCCACGCAAATACAAATTAGAATTTCATACTCATTTAACTAAAATCTATGATGAATATATAATAAATTCATTGCAAATTCAAATCCTATCAAGTTTTTACTTGAAAACAAAAGAAAGAGATATTAATAAAATATTATAATATCAATGTTTTTTTTTTTTTTTTTTTTTTTAAGAAACATTGATATTAATAATATCAATGTTTAATTAGGAAGACAGTTTTCTACCATCATTACAAGAAAAAAGTCTATACGTGAGAGTAAAACGCCCTTGCAAAATATCAAATATCATCACACAAGTTTATTAGCGAGGGCATATGACTCTCGAAAGTCGTTATATTTGCTCTTGCTGCTAAAAGTGAGTTATCGACCATACATTCGTAAATAGTTAATATATGTGGGCAATTCACGTTTGTTATTGAACAAATCTACCCTTACAAATATATTACCAAACAATGAGAAAAGTGAACGATTTATTTTTAGTGAGGGGATGCAATCATCATTAACAATTATTTGTGGGGCCTTTATGTTTTCACATTTTGTTAATTGCAAATTTCAAATTAACTACTAATTTTTAGTGACAATAATAGTTGTCAATGAAATTGTTTGTGAGGACCTTTATGCTTTTACAAAAAAAATTATTGGAAACGTTACAAACTTATTAGGAACAATAGTAACGACATTAATGCCTGCATCCCCATATGATATTATTCCTCTTTTACAAAAAATTTTACAGGGCCAAGAGAGCATTGCTGCTGAGTTTAATGAGTTTATGTGTGTACAAGACGGTGACGACTTCACTTGGCACTTTGTGACAAAAGTTGGCAAAAATTTTTTGATGTTCTTTTTGGCACTACCTTTGGGGGAGAAAGAGCAATTGCAGAGAGTTATGGTTAGTTTTATTTCATATATACCATTTGTGGGGTAGTAGATAAATTGTAGAGGGGGGACATTAATTATTTAGATGTTAGAGATTTCTTCTTATATTTTAATACATTGATGTAATCTCTAGACATTAATTGTTAATCCTTTTTTTTGGTGAGATGTTAAGGTTTTTTTTGGTACTAAGCTCTCTATTGATTAACTTGTGTTCAGATAATCATCTTCTTGGTTGATTGATCATTGTGGTTTTTAGTGCAACAACCTATTGATATACTTGGTAGCTATATTTCTTTTTACACTATCTGCCTCTCATGCATTTGATGAGTTTGTTCATGTTTCTAAGGAAAGACGTACAGGTTGAAGTTGGTTCTTTCGACTTCGTCTCTAGTCTAGGTGTAAGCTGAGTTTTCTGTGTTTCAATGCTTACATTTTAGTACTTGAGTGTGTATTAGGTTGTTCTTTCATGGAATTGTTAAAGGGGAAATTTGTTAGGGTTTTTAAGTGTTGGCTAATTTCATGAAAATTCATTTGTATTGTTGTGTTTCGATATTATAGTGTAATATTGATAATGAAGACTGAAGGTTGAAACTTCGTTCATTGGGCAAGAATGATATGCTAGAGCATACGAGAATGAACTATGAAGGCTTGATCATCAAGATTGAATATCATACAGAAACTCTTGGTAGAGTCTTGGTAGCCTCTCAGTCAATCGAAACCCTATTACAAAAATTCTAAGATTTGGTTCTAGACTCATTTTTGTAGATACCTCTTGCTCAAACCCTACTTATATAAAAACTTTATATCAGCCGTAACTAGGTGATAAGGACGACACCTACAAAACATAAAACCAAAAAAAGAAAAAAAAAAAAAAATATATATATATATATATATAATAAAGAAAAACCATTTATGAGCTTTCTTTTTCTTCCAACCCTCTCCCATTAATCATCTTTTAGATATTGAGAGTTCTAAAACAAGATCATTTGGAGCGTATTAGACATACTAATTTGAAACCATAGAGACAATACCAACATTTTCAAGTAGCCTTGAAGTAACTAAGAAATTGGTTTCGCAGTTAGAGATTAACTTGCAGCATTGGATTATTGTGAAGACATGGTCTGGTTCAATAGTTGTAGTAGGAGCTTGGAATACTGGAGGTCTTGTTAGTTAACTTGTATCGCAAATTCTTCAAAGTAGATTAATTTGACGAGTTAGGCTAGGTCCTAGAGTGTTTTCCCCAATTAGATTTTCACTTTGTGAACATTTCCTTATTTCTAATGAATTACTGATTGTTTCAAAATCTTAAACTAGACTACCCCTCACATGTGGGTCTAAACTCTCTCTTAATAAATGGGGTCTAACACGTGGGATTTTGATCAAATTGTTTAAAAGGGAGATAAAGTGGGATAGAGATCTAACTCAAGATCTCCAACTCTGATACTAAGATAAATTACTAATTGTCCCAATAGTATAAGCTGTTAAGAACTAGTGAATGTAATCATGTAACCATAATTCTAATAGTCTCTTAATTGTATGTGGTTGTACAAGTAGTGATTGTCAAACTGGAAATTCATTAATCAAATAAAGTAGGAGAATATTATTAGAGCAATACTGATCGAGACTATAGATTAAGGGCTGAGCTTTTGTCGGGTCGGGTTAGTTTTCAAGACACCCGCAACTTAACCGAAAATTCCAGAGATGAACCCAACCCAACCCAAAAGGCCAATGGTTGGGTTAGGTTTCAGGTTGGTCTCGGGTCAAGGTTTTTTTTTTTTTTTTTCTCATCCTTGTTATTGAAAAAAATTAGCAAAGATTAATCTTAGAATACTTTCTATAATTGATTTTTAGGAATAGCCAAAATAAATTAAACATTATTTATGGTAATAGTTAAATTTTCATTAAATAAAATGAATTAAATAGAATAGGCTATTTCTTTTATATTGGATACTTTCTATAATTGATTTTTATGAATATTCAAAATTAATTAGACGTTTATGGTAATAGTTAAATTTCCATTAAATAAAATGAATTAAATAGAATAGACTTTTTTATATTAGCCTTTCTTCTTCTTTATTTTCTTTTTTCTTTTTTTGAGAATCTATTAGCCATTCTATATATATATATAGCCAAATCCCACTATTGTCTCCAACAAACATGCATGTATCATTCAAGCAATTAGGATTGATCTACAGTTGAGCACTTGCTATCTTGAGTTCTATAAATTATGTTCGTAGAGATTAAATTCAATAAGTAAACCCTTTGGTTTACACCAACCAATAAGGACATGCCACATCAGACTTTTACTTAAATTCATTGTAAAATCAATACATCCTAATACACCTAATAACATCTCAACAAACAAAAAAAACAAAACCTATTTCACATTTCCCTAAAATCTCAATCCCTCTTCAACTCCTGTGTCTCCAACCAATCCTCATCGGAACTCCATTTGTTGCCGCACTACCTCAATGGACCTCCGTTTGCCACTGCATTACCTCACCAAACATCCGTCCGCCACTACACTATCTCACCGAACCTAGGTGATTTGTTCTTATTCTTAATATTGATGGGTTTTGCTATATTTTGATTGATTTTGCCGTTGCTATATTTTGATATCTTCACGGTTTGGGTATGTCGCTATTTTGAAATAAGGACAGATATGGGGTTTGATCCTAATAGGGACGATTTTTTTTTTTTTTTTTTTTTGCTGTTTTGGTTCATGCTATTTTGGTTTTCCAAATTCATTATTTGAGTTCTTCCATTCTTTTCATTCATTGATGCATATATTGAAATTCAAATTGATAGACATAGGTTAAGGATTGACCTCTTAAGAAACTGCTTACAAGCTGTTTGTCAAAATGCCTGATAGAAAGATTTGTGACATGAAGACTTTGAAAGTGTATTTTTGAAATTAAACCTGCAATATATTTTCTAGTTTAATTTCAGTCAAAAAATAGGCCAGTAAAGAAGCCAAATTTCTTAAATTGTTGAGATGACTTGAGCATGCCTTTTACCAAACTTGTCTAGCTAGTTGAGCAGCTTATCCTATTGTGAGTCTTTTATGGAGCTTAGATTAAAAGTATTTAGGACATGGACACAAGATAGTTGGCCATGACATGGATCCATCCTTATTTTATTCTCTTTTTGTTATTTGTCTCTTTAATGTAGAAAGTATCTGATGAAGTAACAAATGCACAAGCAGTAATTAAGTGTCCAGCTTTATCAATATAAATTTTCAATGTGTAATTGAATAGGCCTAATGATGTAATTCAATTAGTATCAATTTATACCAAGAAATAATATTAGTTACAACCATGTAAAATAACAAATGAATCAAAAACAATTAAGTGTCTGGTAGCATTAATCAGTTTGTAAGGGATTGAGTTAGTTTTGATATGTACATTGAATAAGAGTGCCTCTTGTAAGGGACCAAGTCAGTTTTGATAATTTTATTATGAGTCGAAAAGTTTCCAATTAGATTTTGGTTTTGCAATAAAAATGGTTTCGGAAATTAGGGAAGTTTTAGATTTTGGTTTTGTAATTGAACAAATCTTGAATGTCTCTTCAACTATTCTTATGAATTTTTCTTCTCTTTTATTTCTTCTAGGTTATATTGAAAACAAATATTTACTCAAATTGCAAATATGAGTGTGAGCAACGAAGAACCTGAAATAATCTCTCATTGTGATGATTTGGTAGAAGACGTGGTGTATGTTGAGCCGGAAATAGTAGAAGACCAAAATGATGTAGACTTGCCTACAAATGATTTGAAACAATATTTTGCATCTAAATGGCCTTTGGAACCATGTCTTGATATGGTATTTGATGACTCAAAAGATGCTTATGCATGTTATAATGCATACTCAAGGCAAAAATGTTTTAGCATTCAAATAAATCATAAATGATAATTATCCAAAGAAGATAAATCATTGGTTGGAGTGGAATACGTTTGTTGGAGGGAAGGGTTTCGACATAAAAGTTATGAAGATAAAGAAAGAAAAGGTTCAAAACCTGCAAAAACTAGAGTGGGATGCAAAGCAATGATGAGATTAAATAAAAAAGAAGAAACATGGATTGTAACTAAGTTTCTGGACAATCATAATCATGAACTTCTTAGTCTTAAGAGTACAAGTTTGCTTCGTGGACATAGAGTGATATCACATGCCCAAAAAACTCTTATAGATATACTCAATTAGTCAGGTGTACCTACAAGGAAGATAATGTCAATGTTGAGTAAAAAATCTGGTGGTGACTATAAAGTTGGCTGTGTTGCGGTTGATGTTCAAAATTATTTGGGTAATAAAAGAAGAAAATTACTTCAAGATGGAGATGCACAAAGAATGTATAGCCATTTTACTAATTGTCAATTAAAAAATCCAGGTTTTGTATATGCAATTCAAGTTGATGAACGAGGGCGCATGGGAAATTTCTTTTGGGAAGATGCTAGGTCAAGAACTATATACCAACATATTGATGAAGCTGGACACTTAATTGCTGCTAATGCATTTGTTAGTTCATCAGATACTTTCTACCTTAAAGAGACAAATACAAAAAGAGAATAAAATAAGGATGGGTCCATGTCGTGGCCAACTATCTTGAGTCCATGTCCTAAATACTTTTAATCTAAGCTCCATAAAAGACTCACAATAGGATAAGCTACTCAACTAGCTAGACAAGTTTGGTAAGAGGCATGCTCAAGTCATCTCAACAATTTAAGAAATTTGGCTTCTTTACTGGCCTATTTTTTGACTGATATTAAACTAGAAAATATATTGCAAGTTTAATCCCAACAATACACTTTCAAAGTCTTCATGTCACAAAAATATTTCTGTCAGGAATTTTGACAAATAGCTTGTGAGCAGTTTCTTAAGAGGTCAATCCTTAACCTGTGTCTATCAATTTGAATTTTGATATATGCATCAACGAATGAAAAGAATGGAAGAACTCAACTAATGAAGTTGGAAAACCAAAATAGCATGAACCAAAACAGCAAAAAAATAAAAATAAAAAAATCGTCCCTACTAGGATCAAACCCATATCTGTCCTTATTTCAAAATAGCGACATACCCAAACCATGAAGATATCAAAATATAGCAATGGCCAAAACAATCAAAATATAGCCAAACCCATCAATATTGAGAACAAGAACAAATCACGTAGGTCCAGCGAGGTAGTGCGGTGGCGGACGGAGGTCCGGTGAGGTAGTGCGGCGGCAAACGAAGGTCCGGTGAGGATTGGCTGGAGACATAGGAGCTTAAGAGGGATTGAAATTCTAGGGAAACGTGAAATAGGACTTGTTTTTTTGTTTGTTGAGATGTTATTAGGTATATTAGAATGTATTGATTTTACAATAAGTTTAAGTAAAAGTCTGATGTGGCGTGTCCTTATTGACTGGTGTAAACCAACGGGTTTACATCCCGTCCTTATTGAATTTAATCTCAGATTCATAATTCAAAATGAAACTTAATTAGATGAGAATTTGTCTAAATTAGATATGTCACACATGAAGACATGACTCAAAAGGAATTAAACTTGACTTTTCAAATGACAAATTTGCATTGGGAAAATTTAAAAAAAAAAAAAAAAAAAAAATCAGTGAAAGATGATGCTTATCAACTTCTAAAGTACAGTCCAACCTATGCTTAAGATGGTTTTCATTGAGATGAATAACAAAGTACTGAATTTTTTCTTCTAAAAAAAAAAATGTACTGAATTTTTAGAATGGCAATATTGTAGGATATACGTATTTGAAGTACTGTCTTCCATTTTAGGCACAATTCAATGTGTGTGTGTTCTTTTTTAGAGAGGTTGTAACTCCATAGGTTAAACGTCTGAACGCTATAAGTTGAAACTCTATCACAATTCAATGTATTGATGGCCAATTTCTTTGAAACATTTCACAAATCTAGTTACCTCTATTTATGTAAAAGCTTTAATGGGATTCTAATTTAGAATCAAAATTTAATGAAGAAAAACATAACTTATATAAAAGGAAACTTTAATTTTCAAAAGGTTTGCATTAGGAAAATTCTAATAGATAGTTATGGCGGTCAAAGAATTTTAACTAAATATTGTAAATTAAGAAAGATATCTATCTTAGGAATAATTATTTAAAGTATGAAACTAGAAGTCTAGAATAATTCTAAAACCTTACTTTAATTCTTCCCAAGCCTTTAAAACCCACATTTTTTTGTTCAAAAAAAAAACCTCACCTCTTATCATACACTACGTTAGATGTGATTTCTTAACATATATGTACTTCAATTTATAAATAATTTTCTTATTTCATAAAATCATACAATATATCCTCGATTTAATCTTACAATTATTTGAGCTCGAAGAGATATTCTTTCCTATTCAGAGCAGATCCAAGTGTTAAACTAAATCATGAGAAAATGGTCAACCCTAGCAAAATGGGTATATAAAACCACGCTACCTTAAAAAGAACAATATTTATGTAAATTAAACATTTATGCGAATAAAGAGAGATAATGACAAAAAGTTGACATAACTAAATCTACGATGAACTGTTTTGTCAAAGTGATCTTAAATTCAGGAGATCAATGTCAAACTATATTTTAGCCCTTTTTTTCTTCTTCTTTTTTTGAGCAGCATATTTTAGCCTAAATTTAATCAAACTTGTTAATTAAGTTTAGGTTTAGAATACAAAATATTTAATATACATACATGGTTAAGGTATTAATGGATTTTTATAAATTGCCAAATTAGAACAATTTCAAATTTCAATACCAAATCAAGGTTGATCATAAAAAGGGTAAAATGCAATTCTCTCTCTTTTTCCTTTGTTGGGGTAATGCTTGATTCCAGCATCCAGTTGCACTAAGATATTTAGTTAAAATTACTCAAAACTTTGTTGGGGTAAAAGATAGAAAAATTATGATGAAAAACTAGATCGATATTCACATTCTTGAATTTCAAGGAAACGTTTGTGCATTACCTAATAAGATATATAATCCTGCCAAACCATGGCAAACCAGCTAACTTCTTAAACTGCCACTTAACTTTCAATAGCACCTCAAAAACTTAAGATATATAATATCCAACTTAAGTAGTAACCATAAGAGTTCAAAACTAGTTAAAAATACTAGTTAGCCACATCAGACTTTTAAAAATAAGAATCTAAATACAATCATACACGATCAGATTCTCAAACACTTTGATCTAATTAAATAACCAGTAAATAAAAACCTAAACCCAATATCCTTCCCGTAGTCAGAAGCTGCTAGCATCGCCATGACTCCGCTGAGCCCAAAAGCAGCCGGCGACGTTACCGGAATCTGGAATTTCCGCCCAGATCCACCACGGATGTGGTGGTTGAGGCTTTCAAATTAGGAGCAATAAGTAGTGATTACCATAAAGAAAAGACTTCCACGAAATTTATGTTCTTATTTGACAAAATTGAAGAATGAGATATAGTCCCA
The DNA here is from genome assembly GCF_001633185.2 of Quercus lobata. Lineage (NCBI taxonomy): Eukaryota > Viridiplantae > Streptophyta > Magnoliopsida > Fagales > Fagaceae > Quercus > Quercus lobata. The sequence continues at coordinate 25,869,300 of NC_044912.1, read as the reverse complement.
GATTCTAGCTGTGTCACCACCGACTTCAAGACTTTCCTTTAGAAGCTCATATTCTTGAATACCTCAGCTGGGTATTGACATTTTTTATGCCGGAGTTAACGATGTAAATTTCCATTTCTTTCAATGTGAATGTGTGAGAATTTATATATGTTTTTTGGTTTTGAGATTTGATTCAACTTTTCTACTATCAACGATGATGACCCCACTAGTCTTTTAGTCTTGCAGAATCGGCTGCCGATTTACGCACGTAGTTATTTTTGATTGATTGATTTTTTCCATTTTTGATTTATTAATATTTTTGAATACATTCAAGGGGATTGTGATCATGCGTGTTAGTCAATACTCTTTTATGTGAAATCATTAAAAAAAAACTTATGTGGCATCATTTTATTGGAGGGCATAAACACCTATGTTTACATCACATTCTTATAAAATTTATTCTCTAACCATAAACATAAACAAAGAGTAAAATAGGAATCTCAATGGAAAATTCAGGATCTATTTATGCTAATAATGTATATGAGATTTTAAGGGATGTGAATAATAACTGTAAATGATTTCTTGCCCAAACAAAAAGCAAAAATTCCATTCATTTGGCCATTGCATGACTTATTTCCATTAATGGTACACAGCTACCACCCTATATATATATACTTCTCTTTCTCCTCCTTTTGCCATACCTCGATTTACTACAATTCAATTTTACTTCCTCTCTTTCTCTCTTCAACTCTATTATAATTGTTGTGTCTTAGCTTTTAAAGATGAAAGTTGCAATCCTCACTTTGCTTCTTATCTTCATGATTGCATCACCATGCTTATGTAATGATCTTGGCAAAGTTTTTAACGTTATTTCTTATGGTGCTGTTGGAAATGGCAAAACTGATGATACACAAGTATGATTTTTCATCTCATCCCTTTTTAATCAAAGTACCACTTTTATCACTTTTTTTTGTTTGTTCTTGTTTTGTGTGAATATATATTTTCCCTTGTCTTTTTTATAGTTCCTCTTTCACTTGATGGTAAATTATTGGGTATTCATGAAGTACAATAATATTACGCTTTCTCTTATCACATGAACGATGAATCCCACTATTAGTTTGATTAATGATAATCATTATTATATGAGAGGATAGACTACAATATTATTGTACTCTTATTTTCTACCAGACATCTATTTATTTAGTTTGGTTACAACTTCATAAATTATTATCTAAAAGAAAATGATTTCTTTTAAGACAAAGAATTCTCAATCCAAAATATGTTTATGCAATTTTTTTTATTAACTAATATTAAAGAAAATTTCTTCTAATAGAAATGACACATTTCTAAATAAATTTGTGGCAACTGATAGGCTTTTTCAAAAGCTTGGGAGGCTGTGTGTAACGCAAATGGCATCACAAGCCTCATTATACCAAAAGGAAAGATATTCCTGCTGAATCCCGTGCAGTTCAAAGGTCCTTGCAAGGCCACCAAAGTCCTTGTGCAGGTATTATCAATTTTACATGACTTTTCAATTTATTTTTTTAACATTGAACTCAAATTAATTATTTAGGTTTATTGGGGGAAAAAACGGAAAGGAAAAGCCAATTATAAAAGTCGATTTATTTTATTTTTTTGTTATTCTAATATATAAAGAAAATCTGATTAAAAAAATATAATTTTATTTTCTTTCAAATTTTATTTCTAATAAAAAAATCCGATTCTTTTTTTCTAATTTTTAGAGAACTTATTTTATGTATTTCTTGTTGATATATTACTCTTTTTATTATACCTATAATCAATATACTATTTTTTATGTATCAAAATTCATTAAAATAATTCTCCCAAAATAATTCATTAGAATAATAAAGAAAATGTTTCATATTTTCTCAATGTATTACTAGGTTCAAAAGTCAAAACCTATAAAAGGAAAACGAAGTTAAGGGAATATAAAGGGGACAAAAAGGGAAAAAATAAGAAGAATATTATTTTTATTTTTTGAAAATAAATTATTAGAAAAAATGCTAATCAAACTTCAAATTCTTTATGTAATAATAGGCATATTAGTTATTGTTCCTATTATTTTTCAGGTTGGTGGGACTATTGCAGCATCAGCAAACCTAAAAACATGGACTGACAATGAGAAGTGGATTCATTTTGAAACTGTAGATGGTCTTGTTATAAACGGGGGTGGACAAATTGATGGCCAAGGAAGTGTTTGGTGGAATGCTTGCAGTGACAAGGTCCAAATTATTTAATAGCATTTCATCTATATATGTAGAATGATTTTAATCAATTGTCCTTTTTATTCTTTAAGTTTCTACTCATCAATCTAACATTGGGTTTCAATCCCTGTTTTTTTCAGAAGCATTGTGATGATCGACCCACTGTAAGTTGACTCTTTCCCAAATCTGAGAAAATATTATGGAAAATATAGTGTTATGCTAAAACTAATTAGGAAATAATAAGCCTAAAGGCAAATTTTGTAGTCATGAAATATGTAACATTAAAAGAATTAATGCTATATATTTTGTCTTTCTTTCTATACGTCTTTAACATGATTGGGAGTTTAGAAAGTCTCAATTTGCAAGGCATTATGAATTAGAATTAATCATTTTTTTTTTTTTTAACTAACTCAGCTGTCCCAAAATCAAAATTGCAAACCGTTTGATGATGTTGCAGGCTCTTCACTTTTACAACTGCAATGGCCTTCAGCTAAGCAATTTGAGGCATCTTAATAGTCAAAAAAATCACATAAGCATAAGTGGATGCAAGGGAGTTAAAATCAATAATCTTCTTATTTCTGCACCTGAAGATAGCCCAAACACTGATGGTATTGACATTTCTACCTCAAGCAATATCGAAGTCCTAAACACAGTGATGGAAACTGGTAAATTAAATAATTTATAAATATTTTTTTATGAATTTTTCATTAAATTAAGTTGATCTCAATGGTGGTACTAAATTTAACTGATTGGCATTTGCTTCTGTTCCATTAGGTGATGATTGTATTGCTATCAACGGTGGGTCATCAAATATTACCATTTCTGGTGTTGCATGTGGACCAGGCCATGGTATTAGGTGCGTTGGTTTCCCATTTTCTTTCATGCTTATAAAGAAGAGACAAAAATCAATTAGCTGTAGAACATTCAACTTCAGATTCCTACTGTTTTTACATGGCATGATGAAATTTCTGATCAAATATTGGTTTCTCTTTCTCTGCTTGTTATTGTATGCAGCATTGGCAGCCTTGGAAAGAATGGAGCTTTTGACACAGTCGAAGAAGTACACGTGAGGAATTGCACTTTTAAAGGGACCCAAAATGCAGCAAGAATCAAAACATGGCAGGTAAAAAAGTGAAATGAAAACATCATTACATCAATCTTATACTAACTAATATTTAATGTGATTAATGAAGGTTTTTGTTGTTTTTTACTATTGTAGGGTGGAAAAGGGTATGCTAGGAAGATCTCTTATGAGAATATCCAAATTATAAATTCTCAAAACCCTATCATTATTGACCAAAACTACAACCCTTATTCTCTGAATGCCAATGCACAGGTACAAAAAAATTATAAACGTTAATTTGATAACTATTCTTTGTATGTAATGGTGATTCAAATGATAATATTGAATGCAGTCAGAAGTGGAGATTAGCGACGTGACATTCAGAAATGTGTATGGAACTTCGGTTGATGAGATAGCCATTGATCTAGTTTGCAGTGATCACTTTGGCTGCAGCAACATTGTGTTGAATAATATTGATATAAAATCGGCTATTCCAGGGAAGCAGACTATTTCTCGCTGCAACAATGCTCATGGATCAACCCTGTCACTCTGCACTCCTATTGTTCCATGCCTATCTCACTGATTTTGAGCTTATGACTGTGGTGGCTACGTGCTGTCTACCCAACAGAGCTAAAAACCAAGGCCCTGCAAAGATCTAAACCCCTAGATGTTAACTTTTAGGAATAGACAAAAAAGAAAAAAAAAACAGCAAATAGTTTGCCGCAGAAATTAATGTAGTAAGAATAAAACCTTGCTGTTGCACCATGATATCCTTTAAGAGTGACTAATCTTTTATGAATTGTAAGCCCACCAATTAATTCAAGCATTAGTTTTTGGAATTGCCTGATTTTGATGATTCATATTACGGAGTTTGTTAATCAATTACTTACATGCATGTTGAAAACCAAATTTTTGTAATTGATGAAGTACTTTATTATAAAAATCCTCTTGATGCATAAAATTTAAAAATAAATAAATAAAGAAAAGCAAGTGATTGCCATTGACATACTAAAATTAAAGGGAGTAAGTGCTTGAGGAGCTAATTGATGAGATGACTGATAAAAAAGCGTAGACTGACTTGATAGCTTTTTATTTTATTTTGGGCAGTGTTTATGGCACAATGCATGCAAATACACAGTGCCAAAATACACTAAAAACATGACTTAAAGTCATATTTTCTGTATATTTTTCAGTGTGTAAGCACACTGTTAAATCCTCTGTTTCCTCACCTAACTGCATCTCTAGCAAAGCACTCACTTACACACTGTAGACTAACTTCCCATCAAAATTTTCTCTCTCAACTTTCTTATATCTCAAATTTCATTGTCTTCCAAATGCATGGTGCCACCCCCCCGCCCCACCCCCCAAAAAAAAAAAAAAGAGAGAGAGATAAATAGATAACTTATAAGCAAAATACATCTTGTGGCTATTGGACCAATAATCTTGGGCTTATATATTGGGCAAAACTTAGATACACTCTCTTAGGTGTTGTATCTTAGGTTTCCCAATTGAATTCAACCAATCTTTTATATTCATATATTATGTTGTTTAGGGGTGGCAAAATTGGATACGACTCGTGAACCCGACATGACATGACACGAAATTAGCAGATTATGGGTTGAGACTTAATAGATTTGTGTCATATTCGAGTTGACCCGATTAACCCGTTTAATAAACGGGTTGGGTTAATGTTCAACCCATGAAACTCGTTTAACCCGTCTAACCCGTTTAATTAAATAACATTTTACTAATATACCCTCCAAACCCTCCTAGGTATATAAACTTATTAATTATTGTGGTTTATTTTCTTTAACATATTGTGATTAATTATTTGTGATATTGAAATATGTTTTAGTTTTGAATAATTATTTGTGGTGCAATTACTTGTTAGTTCTAAATTTTTTTTTTTTTTCATTTTGATAAAATTTGATAAATAAGTCAACACGACTGACCCGTTTAATAAACATGTCGTGTTAGGGTTGAGGAATCTTGACCTGTTTAATAAACATGTCGAGTTAGTGTTGACTCATATAGTCAGATACTCATGAGTTGAAACGACACGAACCTGACACATGAACACAAATTGCCACCCCTCATGTTGTTAACATCAATCATCATATTTATTATCTTTAGCATATTCCATGGTTTATGGTCAAGATATTGAATTCAATTGGGGAACACCTAGCACCTAGAAATTGTATTTAAATTTTATCCTATACAAAATAAAATTGAAATATATTACATATGATCGATCACATTGGGAATATAAAGATTTATATAGTTCAGCTTTAAGCTTACCCCTCCAATTAAGTTCTAATAAGATTTTCATTATTTATGCTATATAATTAATTTTAATAATCTACCATAATTATTTGTTTTAATAGTAAAAGTTGGGCAGTATTTATTGTGTTTGTATCATATGTGCCTAAAATTTGTAAAACAATTTTGCAATGCGTCTTATTATATGTACAATAAAATTATTAACATTGTATACTATGAGTTAAACTTTATTACAAACCTTTTAATAAAATTAAAAAACTTTTCCAATTAGAATTCAATATTAAAAGTATCAAGGAATTTAAAAGGAGTTTCATTATTTATTTTAAATTTTTTTGTAATTTATTGTAATTTTCAATTTTTTTTTCCTTTTATAAAAAGTTGGTCTTATATAAAATGCATTTGTCATGTAACTTAAAGTAAATTTTTCCATTTTTTTACTATCATTTTTTTATTCAATTTTTTATTATATTATTGAAATATCCATCATCATTTACATATGATTCTCGATTAAGCAATTCATTACACTTACATAATACTTATGTACTACAACTTCTGCCATTTTTCTACATTTCATTTATTTGGAAGTTACTCACAGTTGCAAAGTTGCTTTATAACGTGCCCTCCACATAAATTTCATTTCTATGATTCTTGTGCTTGTGTGCAGTCCAAAAATGGACATCTGTGTAGATTATAGAGCTATAATTGGGTGCTCAATATGTTAATTTGTAAGAGCTATTAGCTCCTTGAATCGAGAACTATCTTTAAGCTAAACCTAAACCAAGCATCATCTCTCCTTGGATATGGATGTTCTGAATTAAAATGACTACTCAATTTATCTTTGATCAGGTTTAGTTTGTGTTTGGTAATAAGAGACTAGGAGATGTCAGCATCTTTAATTTCTCTTCTCATTTGAGAGAGTATTTTTACTCACTAATAAAACTTTTGCAGATTTGACCACAATCTTCAGCCACGTGAAAGGACACTGCTTCATGCTTTCTTGGACCCCAACCAAAGCACTGCCTCAACATTATATTCAAGGGCCTAGAATCTCTTTGGAAACAATCTCTTATCTCTTGAGTCAAACATTGAATTGGAAATATCTATATCTTTCAGATCAATGTATTGTCCTGTATTGCCTGATATATGCAACCACACAATGAATGATCTTATTATGTTTATAGTTTCTTGTGCTTTCCTTTGTAAAATTCCTCTTTTACGTTCGATCGAGAAATTTTAATGCCTATACAGTATACTCTGAGCAGGTCCGGCTGCTTCCAAATCTTGTTGCAACTTTTGACTCCCCAGAAATGACAATTTAGAAGCAAAAAAGCTGCTAGTGACTCCTTTATATATATATATATATATATATATATATATATATATGCGGCTTGTGAAAAACAAGTTGATCCTATCAGTTCTATTTCTACAGATTCAACAGCAAATATGCGAAATTGCTTAATGGCCAAGTAGTTCTGAAGAGTTAGGAAACCCTCCTATTTCTTTCATTGTGATTTTGGTTTCTGCTTTTGAAATGAATTTTTCTCATTCGTAAAAATTAAATAAAAAAATATTTATTCAGAGGAAAGGGTTGAAGGTTCTGCAACTCTTCCAATTTGATTTTCCTATTTCTTTCATTGTGTCATTTGTGTGGTTTCTGCAGTGTGTTTTGCTTTATAAATTTTTCTCATTCATAAATAATTTTAACATAAAAGAATTACAAGCTAAAATACACATAATCAACAAAGGACCACTCAAACAAATACTGGGAAGATTGAGGCAAAAGTTTTCACTAAGAAAAATTAGGAGAATACAGCACAAAAATTTCTCGAGTTGAGAGTAATCAAAACTTTACACATAATACCAAGTATGTTACTATCTTTACACATTCAGCCAAAAAGTAAAACTTTACATCACTATCTTTCTAAAAACAAAAAACAAAACAAAACAAAAAAGTAAAATTCAATTCAGATTGGCGTTTGTTAGCAAGTCTGCAATTTGAGAATTTGTTCTAACATGTAGCGACTTGATGAAACCTTCCAAGACTTTATTTCTCACGAGGTGACAGTAAATTTTATTATGTTTAGTCCTTATATGAAAGACATGATTGGCAGCTATGTAAAGTGCTGCTTGACTATCACAAAACAGAAGAGTTGCTTGAGGGTGCTTCACTTGAATGTCACTAAGTAGGTAAAGAAGCTAAACGATTTCACAAATAGAGAATCTCCAAGAAAAACACAAAAGCCAGTCACTAATCTTCTAGTGTCAGGGCAGGAAGCCCAATCTGCATCTACAAAAGCCTTTAGATGTAGCATTGATTATTGCTTGAAAAGAACAACCCTTGTCCTGGAGTTGCTTTGAGATATTGCAAGATCTTGTTGGCTGCATTCAAATGTGATTCTCTGAGGTGTGCCATAAATTGGCTTAATTTGTGCACAGCAAAAGTTATGTCATGCCTAGTTATAGTTAGATAGAAAAGTCTTCCTATTAACCTTCTATAGGAACTAGGATATTTTATTCTTTCCCTTCATACTTGCTGAGGTTGAGATTTTGATCCATTGGTGTCTTTGTTAGCTTACACACCAACATACCTACATCACTCAAAACTTTCAAGTGTGTATTTCCTTTGACACAAGTTAATACCATCTGCTGTCCTTGCCACTTTAAGGCCTAAGAAAAAATTCAAATCACCAAGGTCCTTCAGCTTGAATTGTTGATCTAGCAAAACCTTCAAATCTTTCATAGCTTGCTCATTGTCACTAGCAATGAGTATGTCATCAACATATACTAGTAAGGCAATGAAAGAACTAGAATTTTTCTTAGTGAAAAGAGAGTAATCAGCTTTGGACCATGTGAACCCTAAAAGAAGTAAGGCAGTGGAGAATTTTGCAAACCATTGTCTTGAGGCTTGCTTTAGTCCATATAAGGAGTTGGTAAGCCTACATACCAGCCCCCCCCCCCCCCTCTTGCTATAGAAGCCTGGTGGAAGGTCCATATACACTTCTTCCTTCAAATCACCATGCAAAAAAGTATTGTTAACATCAAGTTGTCAAAGGAACCAGCCTTTCACAGCAGCAATTGCAAGAAGACAATTCACAGAAACAGGCTTTGCAACAGGAAAAAATGTTTCATGATAATCAAGGTCTTCCTTTTGAGTGAAGCCCTTAGCCACTAACCTAGCTTTATACCTCTCCACTATGCCATCAAACCTATATTTCACCTTGCACACCCTTTTACAACTAATAGCTTGTTTATTAGGTGGAAGGGGAGTGAGGGTCCAAGTGTGGTTAGCTTCAAGGGCTGAAATCTCAATTACCATAACTTCTCTCCACTTAGGATCTTGAACTGCCTGGTGATAAAACTTGGGTTCCACAATTGAAGAAATCATATTACAAAAGTGCAAGTGTTTAGGAGATAGTTTATGTGAGGACAGGTAAGAAGATAGAGGATAAGAAGTGCTGGAAGGAATTTGTGAGATCTGATTACACTGATATGCCTACAAATAAGTAGGTTTATGACTAACTCTAGTGGATTTCCTAAGAGGAGGTATAGTGGGAATGATTGGATCAAGTTGAACAACAAGAGGAGGACTAGATTAAGATGGATTAACAACTGGAATAGTGGAAGCTGAATCCAAAGGGATTGGTAGAAAATCAATTAAAATAGATGTGTTAGGGTCAAGTGAAGTGGAGGTAGAGGGGGGTACAGCAAAAAGTGGTTTTGCAGAAGATGTGGAAGAAGAAAAAGGCTAAACAAAAGGTGTTTCTATAGAATCATGTGCATCAGAAACATTAGGAAGGGAAATGGAGATTGGACAAGATGAAGACTCAGTAATAAGATCAGGAGCACTGGATAAAGGAAGAGACAAGGGAGGTGATAGCAAAGATGTGGATGAAGGAGAAAAAGGAAAAATAGACTTATGAAATACAACATCCCTAGAAATAGAAATTCTTCTAGTATGAAGATTAAGGACTTTATAACCCTTCATATTAAAGGGTTATCCTAGGAAAACACAAGGGACAGCTCTAGAGTCAAACTTCAATCTATAAATAGAAAGAGTTGAAACAAAACATAGACAACCAAAAGATGACTAAAAGAAGGTTGTTTGTGAAAAAGGAGTTCAAAATGAGACTTTTGGTTCAGCAAAGGAGAAGGTAATCTGTTTATGAGATATGCTGTAGTGAGAATACAATCACCCCAATAGGTTGAAGGGAGATTAGATTGAATTTTTAGGGACCTAGCAACATTCAAGAAATGTTGATACATCTTTCAACCACAGAATTTTGTTAAGGTGTATAAGCACAACTCTTTTGATGTATGATGATCACTAAAAATTCAAGTAAAGAAAATTCTAGAGCATTATCTAATTTCCTTAATACCATTGTTAAATTGGGTGAGAATCATATTATAGAAGGAAATTAGAAGGTGTTTGCCATCGGATTTAGCTTTCATGAGATATACCCAGGTAAAACTGGTAGCATCATCAACAATAGTAAGGAAAAACTTAAAACCATCATGTATACTGACAAAATATAGACCTCATACATCCACATGAATTAGGGAAAAAGACTCAACACACAAATTGTTATGAGAAGGAAAAGACAATCTATTTTGCTTAGCCAAAGGGCAGATAGTACAAATATCAGTACACTTATCAGAGAAAGAAGGTAACATTAATACATCCTTTAAAGGTAACATTTTAGTGAAAGAAGGGTGTCCTAATCTAAAATGCCATAAAGTTTACATATCTTTATTGGAAGTAGAAGTTGAAAAAGATGACTTGAAAGCCTTGTTGGTGGAAAAATAAATAGACAAAGAAGGTGTAGTCCCAGAGGTGGATTTCTGCAACAAGTACAAACCATTGTGGACTTCACCCACTCCAATCGTAATCCAACAAAAGAGGTCCTGAATGAAGCAGAATTGAGACAAAAACACAAGACAAAGAGGCAACTTTTGAGTAAGTTGACTAACAAATAAAAGATTGAAAGAGAATGATGGAACACAAAGAACATGTTCAAGAATAAGAGAAGCTGAAAGTTTAACAGTCCCAATGTGAGTAACATGTGCTAATTCACCATTAGGCAATTCAACAACATAGTGAGAAACAGTGGTATAAGATTGAAAAAGGGATATTGAACATATAATATGATCACTTGCTCCTGTGTCCATGACCCATGTATTATTACCAAAAGCAATTCTATTCACAAGCTTAGCAAAGAATATGGAATGCTTGAGATTTCCTGCCAATGGTGTGGATTGAGATGTTGAAGCTTGATTGAAAGAGACATTGTTGGTCATAGCAATGGCATTGTTCTAAGCATCATTGCCTCCAATCATGACAAGCAACTTCTGGCACTGCTCAAGTGTGAAGAGAAAGGGCTGTTGTGGCTATGTGGTAGCTGCAACAGATTCTTGATTAGATTCAAGAATGGATACTTGATTGGCCCTTGACTTGGTCTTGTATCCGGAGGATATCCATGGATTTTGTAACACTTCTCAACAGTGTGACCAAGCAATCCACAGTGGCTGCAAGTGTTCTTGGAACCAATAGTCATTGTCTTTGCTGCAAGAGCTATGGATTCAATAAAAGGGCCATTGTTGCTACCTTGTCCAACTGATCTTTGCTTTTCCTCTTGAATTAACAAAGAGTACACCTTGTCAACTGGTGGAATAGGATCCATCAGTAAAATCTAACCTCAAATTTGAGAGAGAGAGAGAGAGAGAGAGAGAGAGAGAGAGAGAAAGAGTCATTGAGACCCATTAGAAGCTGCATAATTGTTTCTCTATGATGAAGATTAGAAATTTTGTCATTCACATGGCATACACACTTCTCACATGAACAAAGAGGAAGTGGATTGAATTTCTATATCTCATCCCACAGATTTGAAAGATTAGTGAAGTAATCACTCACAAAAAACTCCCCTTGAGAAATACTAGGAAGATCCTTCTGCAATTGATAAACCCTAGGTCCATTGCCTTGAGAGAATCTATCTTGAAGTTTCTTCCAAACTTCCTTGACAGCCTTGTGATACACCATGCTAGTTGCAATTTTATTGGAAACACAACTAATGATCCAAGAGACCACAATGTCATTGCATCGTGCCCAGCTTTGCACAATAAGAGGTGATAGGCCAAAAAAATGAATTGACCCCTTGTGATGAATTAATTGATTAATTAGCCAAATTTATTAATTAATTAAATTAACATGCAAACGCGTAGTAGCACAAATAAATCACCAATAAACTAAGTATGTAGTGGAAAATAAATTAACACGGTGATTTGTTTACGAATAAGGAAAACCAACACGGCAAAAACTCATCGAATGATTTTAAGGTCACTACTTCCAAAATTCCACTATTATCACAACAAGCGGTTACAAGTAAAGGAATCCCAGTACCTTATACCAACCTACAGTTGAACCCTTACCCCAATATCCAATTGGACTTATTCTGTAGTTACAATTTCTCTTTTTGATGCACGGCTCCCAATACGTGACTAACCAATTACGTGGATCCTAGTATGCGACTTCAATCACCAACTAGAGAAGGTTGTTGGTTGCAAAGTTCTTCAGTTCATCCCAACGATGAAAATCTAGAAGATTCTTGGCCACAAAACCCTACGGTGCACAAACACAGTAACTTCTTCACAAAAGCGATGAACTAGGGAAAATTCTGTCTCTGGTCACAATTTTTTTGAAAAAACTTTACTCAACACTTGTGCAACTTGTGAACACTTTGACGGCCCTTAAAATAATCATTTTATATGTCTAAGGTTGTGAAAAAAGAAAGTCCAAACACATAATCACAGATTGGAGTCAAAACAGAACTGAAATCTGTTTTTCATAAACCTTGACAGATACTCTATCTGTCAAGCTGCTATCGAGCCACAGGGCTGAACAGCTCTTTAAGCTCGATAGATGGCTAGCTGTCGAGATTTAATGACAGGCACTTTTCAGCTTGTTTCTTGGACAGACTTGCATGGTTTCAATACTTGATCTTGAAATACAATTTCTTGAAGTATTAAACACATCTTAAATCTACCCAAATACAAGTAAAATGCGTTTTGTCAAAGGATTAGCCAATTACATAAAATAATGACATATGTTCCTAACAAGTAAATCACATATATCCTAACAAGAGGAATTTTCTCCATTGCTAAAGTTAGAGAAGCAGAGCCATCAATCAACCAAAACTTATTCTTGATTCTAAGAGCTCTTTTCATTGATCGTGCCCATGTAGGATAATTTTCTCCTCCAATGAGTGGTTGAGACACGAGGATTGCACCAGGACTCTTAGCGTGGTGAAGGAAAAATGGATGTGACTCATCAATGGTGATACTAGCAGATGTTTGATTAGAGGAAGCCATTGATGAAGCTTCAAAGAAGAAAACCTAGCCTTTGAAAGAGGGAAAAAGAAATTCTCATCAAAGAGAAGAGAGGAAAAATCTAAGCAGAAGCAGAAAATTGCTCTAATACCGTATTGGAAAACAGAGAAAATTCTAGAAGAAAGAATTGTATTGATTGATTTCTGTACAAGCTTCTACACTAATATATATATAGAAACGAAGGAGAAGAAAAACTAACTAACTAACTTTCCCTCCAATAATAACAAACTAACCAACTATCACACATGCCAAATACACGCTTAACACTTACACACAAAACTAAGCTACTTGTCGTTTACACTATTTGTTACTCTTAGTTGATTCTGTTGTTTTGCTCTCAGGTTTGTCATTTGTTGATTTCTTCTTCTCTTTTATCTTCTTTTCTTTGCTCTTATCTCTGTCAATCCTTTTACTATTTTGACAGAATCCCACAACTGTACTTCAGAGTTGTTCAAGCCAATGGCAATGTGCTGGCCATCAGGAGCCCAGCTAACACTTGTAATAGGGCCATCTTCATTATCAACAGTGACAAGTTCTGAAGTAGAACCATTATAAGCATCCCAAAGATAAACTGCATTTCCAAGAGCAATTGCAAGAACATTGCAGCTTCCCCAATCCAGTAAATTTAAGTAGTAATTGTCCACAAGGTCAGGGGCATCTAATGTCCTCTCAGAAGTCTGCATAACCAAACAAAAGAAGCATACAATTCAGACTGATATTACATGAGCATTCAAAAGGTGTATGATGAAATAGCCCTTGGTGGCTGTTTATGTATCATATAAAATTAAATTAAGATGACTTAATATCTAAGCCCATAAATTTCTGTACCACAAAAGAATCAATTGCAAGACTAGAATCATAGACCCCAAAAATAAACTTATATAAGCATACCAAAGGTGTGTGAAGTATTGTATCATGTAAATTAAATTAAGATAACTTTTAGATATTACCAAGTCCATAAACTTTTATACCACAAAAGAATGAAATGCAAGACTAGTGCGCGTAATCAAAATCAATTGCTGATCGGTTTGGAATAAATCTATCCAACTGTTTGTGAACAACAAAAGGTAATTACATCAGAATACCTTATTTCCATAAACATGAACAAAGAGTAAAATAGGAATCTTAATGGAAAATTCAGGATCTATACATGCTAATAATGAATATGAGATTTCAAGGGATGTGAATAATAACTGTAAATGATTTCTTGCCCAAAAAAATGCAAAAATTCCATTCATTTGGCCATTGCATGACTTATTTCCATTAGTGGTACATGGCTACCACACTATATATTTATACTTCTCTTTCTCCTCCTTTTCCCATACCTCCACTTACTACAATTTCTATCAATTTTACTTCCTCTCTTTCTCTCTTCAACTCCATTATAATTGTTGTGTCTTAGTTTTTAAAGATGAAAGCTGCAATCCTCACTTTGTTTCTTATCTTCATGATGATTGCTTCACCATGCTTATGTAATGATCTTGGCAAAGTTTTTAACGTTATTTCTTATGGTGCTGTTGGAAATGGCAAAACTGATGATACGCGAGTATGATTTTTCCTCTCATCCCTTTTTAATCAAAGTACCATTTTTATCACTTTTTTTGTTTGTTCTTGTTTTGTGTGAATATTTTTCCTTGTCTTTTTTATAGTTCCTCTTTCACTTGAAGTAAATTATTGGGTATTCATAAAGTACAATAATATTACACTCTCTTATTGCATGAATAGCGAATCCTACTATAAGTTTGATTAATGATAATCAACACTATTTTACTCTCATTTTTCTACCTCTCATCTATTTAATTAGTTAAAAACAAAGTTTGGCAACAAATTTGATTTTAGCCAATAGTTATAACTCTATAAATTAATATTTAAAAGGAAAGGATATCTTTTTTTATGACAACGAATTCTGTTTATAGATTTTTTTTATTAACTAATATTAGAAAAAATTTCTTCTAATAGAAATGACATATTACTAAACGAATTTGTGGCAACTGATAGGCTTTTGCAAAAGCTTGGGAGGCTGTGTGTAACGCAAATGGCATCACAAGCCTCATTATACCAAAAGGAAAGATATTCCTGCTGAATCCCGTCCAGTTCAAAGGTCCTTGCAGGGCCACCAAAGTTCTTGTGCAGGTATTATCAATTTTACATGAGTTTTCAATTTATTTTTTAACAATGAACTCAAATTAATTATTTATGGTTTATTGGGGGAAAAACAGAAGGGAAAGCCAATTATAAAATTTGATTTTTTTTCTAATATATATTAAAAATTCTGATTAAAAAAATATCATTTTTTTTTCAAAGTTTATTTCTAATAAAAAAATATGATTTAATTTTTTTTTTTTCTAATGTTTAGTTAACTCATTTTATTTACTTCTAGTTGATATATTACTCTTTTTATTATACTTATAATCAATATACTATTTTTTTTTATGTATACAAATTCATTAAAATAATTCTCTCAAAATAATTCATTAGAATAATAAAGAAAATGTTACATATTTTCTCAATGTCTTACAAGGTTCAAAAGTCAAAATCTGTTTTTTTTTTTTTTTTAAGTCAAAACCTATAAAGGAAAATGAAGTTAAGGGAATATAAAGGGGACAAAAAGGGGAAAAAATAAGAAGAATATTATTATTATCTTTCAAAAAAAAAAGTAATAGAAAAGATGCTAATCAAACTTCAAATTCTTTATGTCATAATAAGCATATTAGTTATTGTTCCTATTATTTTTCAGGTTGGTGGGACTATTGCAGCATCAGCAAACCTAAAAACATGGACTGACAATGAGAAGTGGATTCATTTTGAAACTGTAGATGGTCTTGCTATAAACGGGGGTGGACAAATTGATGGACAAGGAAGTGTTTGGTGGAATGCTTGCAGTGACAAGGTCCAAATTAAATTAATAACATTTAATCTATATATTTAGATTGATTTTAATCAATTTTCCTTTTATTCTGTAAGTTTTTACTCATCAATCTAACACTGGGTTTCAAACCCTGTTTTTGTTTTCAGAAGCATTGTGATGATCGACCCACTGTAAGTTGACTCTTTCCCAAATCTGAGAAAATATTGTGTTATGCTAAAACTAAATAGGAAATAGTGAGCCTAAAGGCAAATTTTGTAGTCATGAAATATGTAGCATAAAAGGAATTAGAGCTAAATTTTTTGTCTTTCTATACAAGTCATTAACATGATTGGGATTTTAAAAAGTCTCAATTTGCAAGGCATTCTGACCCAAAATCAAAATTGCAAACCGTTTGATGATGTTGCAGGCTCTTCACTTTCACAACTGCAGTGGCCTTCAGCTAAGCAATTTGAGGCATCTTAATAGTCAAAAAAATCACATAAGCATAAGTGGCTGCAAGGGAGTTAAAATCAATAATCTTCGTATTTCTGCACCTGAAGATAGCCCAAACACCGATGCTATTGACATTTCTACCTCAAGCAATATCGAAGTCCTAAACACTGTGATGGAAACTGGTAAATTAAATCATTTCAAAAAATCTTTTAATGAATTCTTCATTAAATTAAGTTGATCTCAATGGGGGTGCAAAATTTATCTGATTGGCATTTGCTTCTGTCCCATTAGGTGATGATTGTATTGCTATCAACGGTGGGTCATCAAATATTACCATCTCTGGTGTTGCATGTGGACCAGGCCATGGTATTAGGTGTGTTTGGTTTCCCATTTTCTTTCATGCTTATAAAGAAGAGACAAAAATCAATTAGCCATAGAACATTCAACTTCAGATTCCTACTGTTTTTCCATGGCAAGATGAACTTTCTTTCTGATCAAATACTGGTTTCTCTTTCTCTGTTTGTCATTGTATGCAGCATTGGCAGCCTTGGAAAAAATGAAGCTTTTGACACTGTAGAAGAAGTACATGTGAGGAATTGCACTTTTAAAGGAACCCAAAATGCAGCAAGAATCAAGACATGGCAGGTAAAAAAGGGAAATGAAAACCTTATTACATCAATCATATACTACCAAATTTTTAATGTGATTAATGAAGGTTTTTTTTATTTTTGTTGTTGTTTACTATTGTAGGGTGGAAAAGGGTATGCTAGGAAGATCTCTTATGAGAATATCCAAATTATAAATTCTCAAAACCCTATCATTATTGACCAAAACTACAACCCTAATTCTCTGAATGCCAATGCACAGGTACAAAATAATTATAAAAATTAAATTGTTAATTATTCTTTGTTTAAATCAATGTAATGGTGATTCAAATGATTATATTGAATGCAGTCAGCAGTGGAGATTAGCAACGTGACATTCAGAAATGTGTACGGAACTTCGGTTGATGAGATAGCCGTTGATCTAGTTTGCAGTGATCACATCGGTTGCACCAACATTGTGTTGAATAATATTGATATAAAATCGGCTATTCCAGGGAAGCAGACTATTTCTCGCTGCAACAATGTTCATGGATCAACCTTGTCACCCTGCAATCCTATTGTTCCATGCCTATCTCACTGATTTTGAGCTTATGACTGTGGTGGCTACGTGCTGTCTACCCAGCAGAGCTAAAAACCAAGGCCCTGCAAAGATCTAAACCCCTAGATGTTAACTTTTAGGAATAGACAAAAAAGAAAAAGAAAAAAAACAGCAAATAATTTGCCGCAGAAATGAATATAGTAAGAATAAAACCTTACTGTTGCACCATGATATCCTTTTGGAGTGGCTAATCTTTAATGAATTGTAAGCCCACCAATTAATGCAAGCATTAGTTTTTGGAATTGCCTGATTTTGATGATTCATTTTACGGAGTTTGTTAATCAATTACTTACATGCATGTTGAAAACTTAAATTTTATAGTTGATGAAGTATTTATTATAAAAATCCTCTTGTGCATAAATTTTTTAAATAAATAAAGAAAGAAAGACGCAGGTGATTACCATTGCCATATTAGAATAAAGGGAGTAAGTGCTTGAGGAGCTAATTGATGAGATGACTGACAAAAAAAGCTTAGACTGACTTGATAGCTTTTTTAATTTTGGGTAGTGTTTATTGCACAGTGTGTGCAAATACATAATGCCAAAAATACACTAAAAAGGTGACTTTATTACACTAAAAACATGTGTTTTCAGTATAATTTTTCAGTATGTAAACACCCTGTTAAATATATTTTCCCTTTTATTTTTCCTTATCTGTTTCCTCACCTGATTGCATCTCTAGCAAAGCACTCGCCTTACACACTGTAGAATAACTTCCCATCAAAATTTTCTCCCTCAACTTTCTTGTATCTCAACTTTCTTACAATCAAAATACATCTTGTGGCTACTGGACCGATAATCTTGGGCTTATATATTGGGCAAAATTTAGATGGCTCTCTTAGGTGTTGTACTCAATTGAATTCAACCAAAATTTGACATTCATTTATTATGTTGTTAACCCCAACCATCATATTTATGGATAATTATTGAGTACTCCCAAAATACCATAAATGCGTACTCTCCCCTCTCACATAACTGTGAGTCTTACTAATTAAATTTATGATGTGATCCACAATTCGTATGAGAAAATGGAGTACGCATTTATGGTATTTTTAGAGTATTCAATAATTTTCTCATATTTACTATCTTTAACATTTTCCATGGTTTATGGTCAAGATAAACAAAGTGGTTGAATTCAATTGGGGAACACCTAGCAACTAGAAATTGTATATATATTTTATCCTCTACAAAATAAAATTGAATATATTACATATGATCAATCACATAGGGAATAAAAAGATTTATAATTTTAAGCTTACCCCTCCAATTAAAATTCAAATAAGATTTTCATTATTTATTTTTTATAATTTTAATAATCTACCATAATTATTTGTTTTAATAATAAAAGTTGGGTGTATTCATCTTGTTTGTATCACGTGTGCCTAATGATTTGTAAAAAAAATTTGTAACGTGTCTTATTATAAGTACATTAAAACTATTAACATTGTACACTATGAGTAAAACTTTATTACCAAATTTTTAATAAAATTAAAATACTATTCCAATTAGAATTCAATATTAAAAGTTATAGTTAGTAAAATACGGTATGTGTATGATACAGAAAATATATGAACATGTATAATTTGGTCATTTTAAGAAAAATACTTTTCCAAAATTCAGCAAAAAAATACGAGAACGGATAAATAACAATACATGTATAATATGTGTATTTTTTTTTTAACTTTACAAAAAATACGGAAATATTTGTCAAGTACTTTGTTTTATAAATAAATACAATAGTCGTTCTATTATGTTTAATAGAAGATTATAAAGGATTTAATATGAAATAATCTACTATAAGTACTAAGCAGGCTTAGCTTTTTGTTTGTTTGTGTTTTCAATAAAAAAATTCCCTGTTAATCAAAAAAGAAAAAAGATATCGACTTTACTATTCAATCAGTTGATAGCTTACTTTTTTTTCCTGAGAAATTGACAACTTACTAGTTGCTAGCAGATTACAAATATTTATATTGTATAATAAATAAATATATATATATATATATATATAATTGATTCAATAGAATGTAAAATTAAATCATAACTATATTATAATAAGAGCATTCTCATCAAAAATTGTAAAAATTTTAGCACTTAGCATCTAGAAAACTAATTTTATAACATTTAACACATCACTTTACAATATAACCTACATCAAAACTTCTATTTTTTTACCATTTCATTTAAATATTCTTTCTTTATTATTTTTTATTCTTCCTCTCTCTCCATGTCTCTCTCTCCTCTGTCTCTCTCTTTTACAACCCAACCATTCTCAACACCACCAGCCACCACACTACCAATAGTCACCACAAAACCCACCACCTAACCACCACCCATACCACAACCACCACAAACCTACCACCCATGCCACAACTAACAAAAAAAAAAAAACTTCCACCATCACCACCACCTGCCAGATCCATGACCGTCGGACCCACAACCCACGATCCATTAAAAACACCGCACTGTGACCCACAACCCATGACCGTGGAACCCACGACCCACAGGAACCAAAATCCCGACCATCAGATCGTTGGACCCACGACCCATGCCCATCAGACCACAATCACCGACCATCAGACCATCACCGCCGCCACCACCCACGACCATCAAACCACGATCCACAACCATCGGACCACAACCCACAACCCAAAATCAAAACCCATAGTCATCAAACCCACAACCCTGACCATCGAACCACAACCCACGACGGTCCACAATCGCTGGACCACAGCCATCGACAACCCATAATCACCGGACCACAACCATCAGTAGACCACAATCGCTGATTCACGGAAGAAAGAAGAGAGAAGTGGGAGAGGAAAGAGAGACAAAAATGAGAAAAATAGACGTTGGCTAAGTAAAAAACTTTTTTTTTTTTTTTTACAATCCAGCTACAATAAGCTGTTATTGATAAAATTTTTAGGATTTAGCATATTTGATGTAAGTGTGTTTTTATCATTTGAGGTGCTAAAAATGCTAAAAAATAACATTTAGCATTTTTAGCACCTTTGCTAAGAATGCTCTAAGGAAGATTCAAATACAATGTGTAAAGTTGTGATTTACAACTATGTGTTTTGTTGGTTTTAATTCCGTGCCAAATTTGATTATAATTTTATTCAATCTTTTGTACCATGTATTTATTGTGGGATTTGATTGTAAGGGTTGTGCGATAGAGAGAGAGTGAAGACTTAAGCTATTGAAGACTGAAGAGATTTTCGCAAGTAGCTCGCAACTTAGCATCCCGCGAAGTAATGCATGTGCCCTGCATATGACTGGAATGCGAAGAGTCAATACAGGTGGAGACAGTTGTGTCTCGCGAGTATCTCGCTTGTAAGGCCTTCCCGCAAGACATTTTGTTTTACCAGACTATACTATCTGATACACATTTTTTGTACCTATACTATATATACCCACATTACTCACAAATGTTAAGGAGTGCTTCTGAGAGAAAACCCTAGCCAAACACCTTGGGAGTTAGAGATTGTTATACCCACAATCCTCTACACAATAGCTTGTGGATTTTCCTCAACTCCTACCTCTCCATTTCCATACCATTGAGAGATTGATAGCTCAAACACCTATCACACCCTTTCAGAGTGTCAAGTGATCGTTTAGTGCTGCTGGGAAGTATTGGAAGAAGCCAAGGATGGCAGATGTAACATGGAGCTTGTTACGGGATCCGGAAAGCTAGACAAGACACGATTCCGAGAAGCCTTGTTGGAGTAGGAGTTTTAGAGGGTTTAGGTACAGCGGGTAGATTAGGCTTGGAGGGTCTCTTGCTAACCTATGTATCCCAACTAATTGTCAAGTGGATCGATTACCGCTTGGAGGGTGACGGAGAGGTTTTTCATTGAGTTCTTCGGTTTCCTCTTCGATAACACATCGGGGGTTTAAATAGCTTTTGTGTTTTTTAACACATTTTCAAGCTTTCATGATGGTATAATATTTAAAAATAACAATAATAAAGCATAAAATGTAGATTGCACTTACAGTAACAATGGTGTTGGATGGCTGGATGCACGAGACAAAGCCTTAAAGGCACAATTAAAATTCTCCTAGCATGGTAGAATGGAGGATAGCTTTATGACTTTATCACTGACCTTTATAGCTTTTATCCTTTACTTTAGTTTTTTAATTATTTTTTATGTCAGTGTTTCAATCTACGTTAGTTACGCAGTCCGTATAGCACGGCAACTAAACTTCTCATTTCAATAAAACGCGTTATTTACCGTGATTTTGGAATAGAGACGTTAAATGGAAGTCATTTTGTTTGTTACGTACGCACGCGAATGTTTCGCGTAACATATATGTAAAAACTAATGCTATGTTTGGAAGTTTGGAGGGAGAGGAAAATAGAAAAGAATAACTATCCTCCACCTTATTTGGATGTTTTTAAAATTAAGTAAGAGAAATGAGAATAATTAGTCTTTTCATAATTTGTAATTTTGTTAATATGGTAAGCGTAAATTTGGTAATTCATTTGGTCAAGTATTTCTATGTTCTACTCTCTTTCCAAATCTATCCAATTTGGAGAAATTAAAAATAAGGTATTAGAACCCCTCCAAATCCCCCCCCCCTCCCTTAAAAAACATCCAAAAAAATAATTTAACTTATTCTCTCTCCCTCTACTCTACTCCCCTCTATCCAAACAAGCTATAACTCAAGGAATTCAAAAGGCGTTTCATGATTTATTTTAATTTTTTTATGATTTATTGTAATTTTCAAATTTTTTTTTCCTTTTATAAAAAGTTTGTCTTATACAAAGTGTATTTGTCATGTAACTTAAAGTAAATTTGTTTTTTATTTTTACTATTGTTTTTTATTCAATTTTTATTATATTATTGAAATATCCTTTATTGTTTACATATGATTCTTGATTAAGCAATTCATTGTTAGGTCTCAAATAATATTATCACAAATATTAGCAATCCAGAATAACAATCACACACAAAAATACAAATATTTACATGGAAAACCCTTTCTCCTTGAAGGGAAAAATCACTAGACAAACTTCGAATCAATTCACTATTATCAAATCAATTACAATAATTCTTGTGTATGTCTCTCGGCTAAAGAAAAATCTCTCTTTTTTTTTTTTTTTCCTCTCACACACACAAATTATCTCTCTCAAAGGTGGCAACACTTTACTCTCTCCTTTCTATTTTCTTCTCCACGCATAGCTCTTTCTTGGCTGTCTTCTTTCTCTAAGCGGCTCCCTCTTAGATGCTCTCTCAATTCTTTTGTGCGGCTTCCACTTCCTCTATTTTCTTCCAAGCGAAACTCCTTTTTTGCTCTCTTGGTTTCACCCTCTATTTTCTCTCTCCCCATAGGAAGGACCCTTGGGCCAAAGCCATCAAATTCTTTGTAGTATTATCTATTTATAAGACTCTTTTCCTATTCCCTCTTGGATTAGGAATACATTACCTCTTTAATAAGGAATAGACTTTCCTTCCACACCAAGGAATAGTCTTTTCCTCCACAACAAGGAAACCCAAATTAATTTTTCCTTCTTCCTTTTTCAATTAGGAAACCTAATTGACTTTCCAAGTCACAATTGGAATTTGAGGCAATTTCCCAACATTCATCACACTTACATAGTACTTATGTACTATTGTTAGGTTCTAAGACTTTAGGAACTAAATATATTAGAATTTCAATTTGTAATGTGTTGGCAAACCATGATTAAAACTTAGAGTCTAGATTTAGGCTACTCAAAGTGTGTTTATTTGTAAAGTTGAAATCAAGTGATTGCAAAATTTACTGGATTAAATCTGCAAGGCTCGATCGATCGAAAATTAGACTCGATCAATCGAACCTCATGCAGATTAATTTTCTGTAGAATTTTCCAACTCAACCCAAGCCCGATTTGAAGTGTAGGGTTTTATGTTTTACTCCAAGTATAAAAGGAAAAACTCTAGTTACGTTTTAAAGGTCTATAATGTACTGTGTGTTGAATCTCTTGTGAGATCTAGAGGTGTTTATCTTCATACACGCTTAGGGTTATCAAGATCAAGATTCATATCAAAAACTTGGTGATCGTTTCAATTGCTGCATAAAGAATTTATAGAAGATCTGAAACCTTTAAGTGGAGTCTCAAAGTCACAAGTGGGAGTACTTGTGGTTGCAGTGGATCAAAGAAAGAAATAGTCCGTGGACTCGAAGCTGTCACGTGGTCGTGGTAGTAAATTTTCTATTCGAGGTAGCAATAGGATGTTAGTAGTCTAAGTCTTATTGTACAAACTTCAATTCTTTCATAGTAGATCTGTTTTACCTTGAGAATAGTTATATTTAGGGGTGCTTCGGTTCGGTTTCGGTCGTTTTCTAAGTGTTGGCCAACCAAAACCGAAATTTTCAGTTTGTGAAATTCTCAACCGAAACAGACCGAAATAATTGGAAATCCATCGGTTTCGATTGGATTTCAGTTTCGGTCGGTTTTTTCGGTTTCCTTATCATTTATTTTCTAAGAAAGCAAACAAAAAGAAGAAAAAAAATTAACAAACCCAGAAAATATTAACCAACCCAGAAACCCAAAAAATATTAACAAAAGCAAAAAAAAATAAACAAACCCAAAAAATCCCTTTGCTTTCCCACGTTTTCTCACCACCCAAACACAACAAACACCAAGCACCAAGCAAAGTAGCAAACACAAAACCCAAAAAAAAAAAAAAAAAAAAAAAAAAAAAAAAAAATCGGTGAAGAAGCGTACCGGCGAAGCCAAACTCACAACCTTCTACCTTGAAACCCATAAATCATGAAGAACAAAACCCAAACCACAAACCCAGAAACCTTGAAACCCAAACAGAAACCCACAAAGAACAAAACCCAAACCACGAAGACAGAAAAATCAAACTAGAGAGGCAGCGATAGCGAAGGAGGCGGCAGTGATTGAACCCAGGTGGCGAAGACTCCAGGCGGCGGCGACAACGAGGTTTGTTGATGTTTTCTCTCTGATCTTTGGGTGGGTTTCTTGATTCTCTCTGAATCTTGTTCTTGGTGTGGGTTTTTCATTTCTTGCTTCTTGATGTTCTCTCTTGATATTGCCAATGGAAGTGAGAGAGAACAAAACCCAAACGTGAGAGACAAATGCTGAAAATAGGATTAATAGGGTTATAAAGCAAACCCCAAAACGACGTAGTTTTGGTAATAAGGAGAGGAAAAATAAAAAGGCTATTTACTAAGGGTCGAACCTGGGCTGACTGGAGACAAGCGAGTGTCCTTGCCGCTAGGATACTAGGTACTTTGTTAAAATATTTTGTACAAATTATTATTTACTATATTTCGGTTCGGTTTGATCAGTTCAGTCTATTAGAAATTGCCACTGAAAACCGAACCGAAATTTTTGCATCGGTTCGGTCGGTTTGAAGTGGTTTTTTCAATTCATCGGTTTTTTGCACACCCCTAGTTAGATTAAATCTTCTCCAGGTTTTTTACCGATTTGGTTTTCCTGGGTTATCATATCGTGTGTTCTTTATATTTCCGCATTACTTACATGATATGATTTGATTGTGTTAACCTAAATCTGAATAATTTATTTAAATAATCGCTTGACTAAATAACTAGGTTAAACAACTTGTATTTTAAGAGGTCTAAAAACGTACAACTATAACTTCTACCATTTTCTACATTTCATTCATTTGGAAGTTACTCACAGTGGCAAAGTTGCTTTATAACGTGCCTTCCACATAAATTTCATTTCTACGATTCTTGTGCTTGTGTGAACTCCAAAAATGGACGTGAAGATTATAGAGCTATAATTGGGTGCTTAATATATTAATTTTGTAAGAGCTATAAGCGAATCAAGAACTATCTTTAATTCAGAACGGAAGCATCATCTCTTCTTGGATATGGATGTTCTGAATTAAAATGACTACTCAATTTATCTTTCAGGTTTAGTTTGCTAGTAAGTTATATTTGGAGATAATAAGAGACTATGTCCGCGTCTTTAATTCTCTTCTCATTTGAGAGAGTATTTTTACTCACTAATAAAAAACTTTTGCAGATTTGGCCACAATCTTCAGCCACGTGTCTTTCTTGCACCCAACTTGCATTGCCTCAACATTATGGTACAATCTCTTTATCTCTTGAGTCAATCAAACATTGAATTGGAAATAGTAATTCAAATCAATGTAATTTTGAATTTTAAGGTGATGATATAGATGTCCTGTAGTGCCTGTTTTTATGCAACCACACAATGATCTTATATTATTGTAAAATTCCTCTTTTACGTTCCGATTGAGCAATTTTAATGCCTGTGCTCTGAGCAATTTTGGTACCAGCAAGGCAGCAATGACAATTGAGAAGCAAAAAAGCTTGCTGGTGATTCTTTACTATCTTTACACATTCAGCAAAAAAATAAACTTTTACATCACTATCTTTCTTCAAACAAACAAACAAACAAAAAAGTAAAATTCGATTCGGATTGGTTTTGCCTTGTCCCTGTTGTTGAGTAATTTTTTTTTTTTTGAAGTAATAAAAATTTTATGACTATGCGAGGCTTGTGATAGAGATTGCTGATTTCTCCTCCCCATTTGATGGATCAATCATTCATATTTTGAAATGAACTTTTCTCATTCATAAAAAAATTTAAAAGAAAAGAAATTAAATTACAAGCTAAAATACTAATCAACAAAGATTGAAAAAAAAAAGGGGTGGACAAAAGATTGAGGCAAAAGTTTCCACTAAGAAAAATTAGGAGAATACAACACAAAACTTTCTCGAGTTGAGAGTAATCAGAACTTTACACATGATACCAAGTATGTTACTATCTTTACACATTCAGCAAAAAAATAAACTTTACATCACTATCTTTCTTCAAACAAACAAACAAACAAAAAAGTAAATTCAACTCGGATTGGTTTTGCCTTGTCCCTGTTGTTGAGTAAATCACTATCGGATACGATTTACATGGGAAAAGGGCTCGGGGTTTGCTTTTGGAGCAGGTTTTGCTGCTTGGGGGGCTCCAAAGACATTCCAGAATTTGAGTGTTTCATCTGCTGCTGCTGATGCCACTGTGCAACCATCTGGGCTCTGCATTATAAGGTGAAAAACAAGTTAAGCCATGAAGAAACATAAAAATATCAAGGAAATGAAGAAATTTTTCATGTCAAGTTCATATAATATACCTGAGCCATAAACAGAACTCTGGAAGTATGACCAGTGAGCTCGGCCATCTTCACCATTGATGGATATTTCCAGAGAGTAAGCTGGTTCTGAGTAAAACCATGAGAGCTGAGCAGCTCTCTCTCATTCTTGTTCCACAATAATGAACAAACCTGAGAGCCAGTGTCCACAGAATTCAAGCATGCACCAGTATGAGTATTCCAAAACTTTATGCACCTATCACCTCCACCTCCACCAGAGGCTAGCAAATTGCTCTGGAAAGGACACCAAGCAAGAGCTTTCACTGCAGATGTGTGATCTTCGAGCCTGTGAGCCCATTGCGTTGGTGAATTTGAAGATGCCGTTGATCTGTCCCATATGAATAGTAGATTATCATTTCCTCCACTTGCCAATTGCAGGCCTGAGGGTGACCATTTCAGCCCGCAAACCTCTTGCTCATGACCTCTGTAGGTTTCGACAATATGTGATCTGACTCTTACATCATTGTTAATGATCAGACTGTCCATTCCTCCAGTGGTAAGGATGTGATTGTTCCATGCCAGTGATCCAACTCTCAATCTGTGGCCTCCTTTCAAAGTTCTTAGCTGCAGAAAGAACATTTACACAGCAAGCTAAAAAGCATCAGCAAAAACTTATAAAATAGAATTCAGAGAAATGAGGAGGAACAATGAAGAATTAAGGTACCTGTTTGTTAGATGTTGAATCCCACAATTGTACTTCAGAGTTGTTCAAGCCAATGGCAATGTGCTGGCCATCAGGAGCCCAGCTAACACTTGTAATAGGGCCATTTTCATCATCAACAGTAACAAGTTCTGAAGTAGAACCATTAGAAGCATCCCAAAGATAAACTGTATTTCCAAGAGCAATTGCAAGAACATTGCAGCTTCCCCAATCCAGTAAATTTAAGTAGTAATCGTCCACAAGGTCAGGGGCATCTAATGTCCTCTCAGAAGTCTGCATAACCAAACAAAAGAAACCAACTATTTAGAACATTTATAAGGCAAAGATTACAAAATCAAAATTTCACGGGATACAAAATTATACAAATGGAACCAGAGCAATTCTCCATTCCCCAAACTCATTCATAGGACACTACATAATGAAACCCAAAACTAAACTGATTTATCAATACTGCTACCATACAAAAGGTGTATGATGAAATAGCCCTTGTGGCTGTTTATGTATCATATAAAATTAAATTAAATGACTTAATAGGAACATTTTCCAACCAAGAAGATTTGTCATCCTCTAAATACAACCTAGTCCATAAATTTATGTACCACAACAGAATCAATTGCAAGAATTAAGTATACCAAAGGTGTGTGAAGTATTCTTTCATGTAAATTAAATTAAGATAACTTCCTAATGTCTTATCCTCTAAATATATATAACCAAGTCCATAAACTTTTATACCACAAAAGACTGAAATGCAAGACTCATAGACCCACCTGAGGAATGCTTCGCTTGGGCTTGGTGGGCTTATCCTGCTGCTGAGAAGAGAAGAAATGAGGTGGGAACAACTCGACCGGAGCAGGGGGCTTGTTCTTGAAAGCGAGAATTCGAGTCCGGTTCATGTTGAAGGTCTCTGCCAGATGCTTCCTGTAGGCCTCTCTGGAGGGTGAGCTTGCAGGTGGGTTCTCTTTGCCTTTCCTCCCTTCCATCAGCATATAGTGCGCGTAATCAAAATCCATTGCTGATCGGTTTGGAATAAATCTATCCAACTGTTTGTGAACAACAATGGTAAATTACATCAGAATACCACAGTAGAAAACACTTATAATATTTCAAAAAACTAATGAAGAAAAACTGACATTGGTTTCAGATTTCAAGCACCCAAAAAACAGGAATATGATTTTTAATATAAAAGAAAAAGGACAGTTTGAATGTCTACTTTTTCAAATAAAAACCCTAAAAATAATTTCATTGAAATTGAAACATAGGGGGAAAAACCCAAAAATTCCCAAATCCATGAATCCTAATTTCAAATATCAAATTGTATATAGGTTAACCCAAAAATTCCCAATTCCATGAATCCTAATTTCAAATATCAAATTGTATATAGGTTAACCCAAAAATTCCCAATTCCATGAATCCTAATTTCAAATATCAAATTGTAGAAAACCCATGTGATTCAATTAATAACAAGAGAGCACCAACAATGGAAATAAATAGGTAAAACTGTGAAGCAAATAAGAGATGCAAACAATAATGAAATTGGTTTCAGATTTCAAGTACCCAAAATATATATATATATATATATATATATATGCTTTTTAAGTTATTTGATCACATATCCCTAAAAAGAGAAAGGATCAGTTTGAAATTTGGGGAAAAAAATTGAAATCCCCAATTCCAAGAAACCCTAGTTTCAAATCTTAAAATTGTAAAAAACCCATTTGAAAGAAACGAGATTAATTACAAGAAGGCACCGAAAATAGACAATTGGAATCAAAAGGGTAAAGCTGTAAAAAGCACAAGAAATTACGTTTTCTTTGGAACTCTTTTTCTGGTGAAATTGGTCACGAAGAGGCCATCGAGACTGTGCGTTCAAGTATGAACTTGATGAAGAAGAATTCAATGATCCTGCATCCATAACTCTAAAACAACAACAATATATATATATATATAGACAAAAAAGAAAAAAACAGAGAGAGAGAGAGAGAACACAAATCCCTACAAAAAATACTATTAGTAACAGTTAGAATCAAAGCCAAAAAAGAAAAAAACAGAGAGAGAGAGAGAGAGAGAGAACACAAAACCCTACAAAAAATACTATTAGTAACAGTTAGAATCAAAGCCTGTAAAACAAAGGGTTAGATCAAAAGCAACAAAATATTATAAAGAAAGAGTATTGATGAAGAGAGCCTGTTGTTGTTGTGAATATTTTGAGCGCTTATGAACAAGAAGTAGATCTTGAGAGAGAGAGAGAGAGAGAGAGAGAGATTGTGAGGGTTGTGAGAGGAATGAGAGGGTTTATATAGTGAGAAATACTGATGAGGATTATTAGGGTTTTGTTCTGTTCTTTGTCTAATTTCAGTAATTTATCTAGGTTTTTGGAAAGTTGCTTGCAACGGCTATATTTCCTGAGAGAGAGCCGTTGTAATTTTGTGTTGACGAAAATATCCCTCTCAAACTGCGTTTTACATATACTGTTTCAGTTTTATTTGGGTAATTCTAACCTTTTATTCAAATAAATAAATAAATGTTGTTTCAGTTTTCTATCCAATCCGCCGCTGAGGCTAAGGGGTCATAGATTTTTTTTTTTTTTTTTTTTTTGGGTTTAGGACCTTTTAGGGCCTGGTCATAGGTTAATTAAAAATGCTATAATATAATTATTGCATACAAACAGGGGTTAGATATATAATTATCTATTTATTTATACTTTTATTCAAATTTAAATGTAAAACGCGTGTCCTAATTTAAATGTTTCTAAAAAAAATTATGAAAATACTTCTTTTTTTTTTTTTCTTTTGCTCTGTAAATACTAAATAGTGAAACTATTTTTTTTTTTTAAATTAATGGAGGAAAGAAAGTGAGGTAATGTTCATAATTTACAATGGATTTATAATTTTTTTTAATGAGGTTCAAAGTTTCAAACTATGTACTCTCAAGGTAAGAGCCAAAAGTTGCATTTGCAATAATCCCAAAAACAAGGCAGAGTTATGGTTTAACCTCACTTTAGATGAAGTCAAAAACCAATTGGAATTTGCAATAATAGTTGCATATGATATCGTTCTCACAATGATTAAGTCATATACTTGTGGGATTCACCTCTGTATAAGAAGAATGTTAGATTCACCAATTAGGCTGTTACACAAAAAACTAAATCAAACATACTGAAGAAACTAATGGGTAACATGAACCATGATGAGATTCTTGAGAATGTGTGGACCATCAAAGCAAATTGATGAATAACAATGGATAATAGAAACACCTCTTCAATTTTCTCATAAGTATCGAGAGAAAAGATGGTTTATCAAGTGTGCAAAGAGATTCCATAAAGGTAAAATAAGAAAACTCATAATGAATTCAAGAAAAAACTACTTAATGTTGATGATAGATCCAAGATTGAAAATACTCATATTTGAGAATTACAACCTTACTCAATATTGGAGGTGAATTTCGATAAATCCACCCTAAGCCATTTTTCAACCAGCAATGCCTTCCCCCACCTCTCTTCCCATCTATCGTAACTCTTCCCTGGTTTTAAATTTGTAATTGTCTCACGTATACTATTGTCCAAACTCCAAACTCTTTCATATTTCCACTTTTTCATCTAGTGGAAAAGTATGGCCGTTATATAAAATAAAACAATAATTTGTCATATATAAATAATAAAAGAAAAAATTATATTTTTTTGGAACATAGCCTTATTGTTGATTTGCAAAAGTATTTTAGTCTTGAAAAGTCCTAGAACATGATGATGGTATAGCATTAGAATTACATAGATCCTGTATCCCACCGCCACTTAATTATATGCGTGGTGGTGTATCTAAACTTTTTGAGAAGGTCAACTTAATTATGTTTTGGTTCTTTGAGAAGAACAGGTTCTCTTAGGTTTAGGATTTTTCTGCCAGAGTACTGTCGGTTCATATATATGTATATAGAGAGAGAGACAGACACACACACACACACACACACACAACTATGGCTGCCTTAAGCTTATACTACGTCCTCATCTCCCTAGTCTTAATTAGCAAACTCCAGACTTTATTTTGCACAGCCACAATGCATGGCCTCCACAGTAGAAACCTTCACGTACCCTTGTTTCCAATCCCTGATGATGATCAACCCCAAAACCCTATCTTCCCCTTAACCCCATCTACTCTCAACCCACCACCACCACCACCACCCTCTCTCCAAACTTACACCATCCCAACCCCTAAACCAAAACCCCCTGAACACTCACATCCTTCTGTTCCCATCACTGATATCGTACTCATCTCTCTACTCTCCTTCTTCATCCTTGTTTGTGCGGCTTTTGGGATTTACTATTGTCTCTACGAATTGCGTTACTACAAATCAAACGACAGTAAATTATCCTCCCCCGAATCATCAAACAGCAGCCAAAGAAGACTCCAAAATGTGTATGGTGATGGTGATGATCATGATCATGTGAGTTTGCCTGATATTGGAAACTCTTGAGTTACAAGTAATCTCTCCAAAGCTCCGACCACTCCCACCACTTGCTCACAGGGATAATAATGTTATTGCATCAGAAGAAAAAGAAGAACAGGAAAAACTGCAGTTTTACTCTCCAGCTTCTACTTTGACAAATATTCTTACCCCTCCAAGAAATTTTGGAGCCAGGACAGCTAAGGATTCTGCAGCAGGCTCAAAAAGATCACCTGAGTTTAGTTCTGCAGCTTCTTCACCATCTTAGTCAATTTAACAATCAGCCAATTTCTGTAGTTAGGCTTTGTTGATACTGCTGTGAGGTTTGTAAATTTTGGGCACAAGTCTTTTTTCTTAATAGCTTTAGCCCTTAGAATTTTGAATCATAGTTTATCGATATCTTTGTTGAGAAAGTGATTGAATTAGCAATATTTATTATGAGGTGTTCTGTTCAAATTCTTTCTCTTCCTCGTATCAAACAAGATGGGCAATTATTTCATGACTTCATACGTCATATATTGAAATTTGTTAGAGAACAATGGAAGAGGTATATATATATATATATATAGCTTAATGATTTAATTAAAAGTTATGTCAATATGATGAATACAGATGTTCTGACTTATAATTCTTCCTATTTTTTACTTTCCCTTTAATTAGGAGCGTTACTTGAATTCTTAAATTTTAATGATATTAAGGCCCAATGCTCGAACATGTTGTAACTAATATAAAGATATCAATGACTTATTTGTAGTATAAGTAAACTTAATCCTATTTATAACAAACTTACTAGTAATATAAATAAAAGTAATCCCAAAATTAGTCTATGATTTAAATTGAGTTACTCTCTATTACTTCCAAACTTGCTAAATATCAAGAGCTTTTGTTACGGACATAGGCTGTCCCTGTTAACTTCTATTTACTTTCTCTTTCACTTTTTTCCCCTCCTCTCTCATACTCTTAATCCCAACATAAATTCAATATGGTATTAAAGTTACATCTCATCAATTCTAACATAAAACCAAAGCCAAACCCCCCATCTGGTTCTCCAAAGGTAGCCAACTCGTTTATGTTCCTCACCATGACATTGTCTCTAGTCAATGTCTTCCATCTTCCACGACAATATCCTTGGTTGCTCTCCTGTCAAACTGTGCAGCTTTCCTTTAGTTGTTGGTTTTGTTGTTCTTTAACCACTATCCATCATCGCTAACCACCAATAACCGTAGCGTATGTCTCACATATGCCATCATCGAGCAATTGTTCCTTTGTCAATGTTGCCTAGGCCTACGGTGCAGCTATTCAGCCACGGTAGCTGTCCTCTGGTCACAAGTGCAACCTTCCTCCACCACAGTAGCTGTCTTTCAGCCTTCATCCATTGCTGATTGTCATTGTTTTCTGTCAAAGTAATTGTCTTGCACTTTCCACATTACATCATGCCCAATTCATTCTTCATTCTATCAAATCTTCCATGGTCACAGATTCCTTCAAGGCGTCTTCAAACTTCCAAATTGATTTTGAGGGACGACATTAGAGATATCGAGTTCTGAGCTCTTTATCAATATTTTAGATTCAATGTACTAGCTACTAGGACTTGTAGTACACTGTACAAGTAATGTAATTTTAATCTTACTTGTAGCGTAAGTAAAGTAATCTAATGGTTAGTCTACGGTTAGCCAATTTATCCACCAATTACATATATATGGACACCTAACTTGATTTCAAAACTCCATTTGATTGATGGGATAAAGAAATTAGAAGGAAACTAGAAGTTTACTTTCCGTTGTTCATTAATTGTCTTCTTGCAACAAATACATTTCACCAAGGGAAAGTTTAGCCTATTTTCCTTGGGTCAAACAATAACATGAAAACTAACCTACCTCTGTTTATATTTCCCTTCACTATTCTTGAATAAGATTTTCCCACAAAACTATCTTGTCATTTCACACAGCTAACATTCTGAGATTGCAAATGTCACATCCATATTATGAGAGAGAGACTGACAATTATAAAATTCAAAGGAGAGTAAAGAAAATAGTAAATTTTTTAAAATATGATTTTTAAGAATTTCTCCTAATGTATTAGGAGTTCAGGCTTAGTCCTACATCAGTTTCTTTCATACCAAACTTGACAGGGAATATAATCATCTTTTGTTCAGAATAATATAATGGTGAGAGTTTAATAAATTCCCAGAATTACTTTCTGAGATACTAAACATAGCTGAAGCACCAATTTAATTGCTGGATAAACTGGTTACAAATTCTTACTGTCCTGAACTACTTTTGACGAAAAAATCCAGGTGTATATGGTACTTACAATGGTCTGTGGATTTAGAGTAGCATCTACTTTAAATATTCCTTCAGATTCATCAATCTGAAGCGAGTCTAACTGAGATTGCAAAAGCTTAGCCGGCATGAAATGCTTTCCTTCTGCAGCTCTGTTCTCTAAACGAGCAGCAAGCACCTCTGCCTTAGCATCCAATAAAACAAACTTTACTTCACTGGCACAGCGTCCTAGTTCATAATTTGGGTCTGCAGATCTGAGAATATTTCTGTATTGCTTCTTGAGAGCAGAACACCCAAGAATCACAATTTTTCCATTAGCTAAGCTCTCTTGTAAGGCATCACGTAGTGTTTCAAGCCATGGAATCCGATCTTCATCTGAAAGAGGGATCCCTTTGTGCATCTTTTCTGTTAAGTTGAACATGTGAACATGCTGAAAAGTATAAAACAGATTATAGTTTTTATCCAATAGAAAATAAGTTTATATAAATACCTTTATTTGAAAGTGGATGATAATCATCGGCATCAAGAAAGCTGCAATTAGTAACTTTTGCCAGCATCTCACCTATGGTGCTGTTGAACCACACATTCAAATAAATGAATAAAAAGAGAAACTACAATATGAATATTAGGAATATCAAAGAGAAATGAAAAGAGCATAGGAAAGGAAAACTGGCGTGAAGTAGAAATTAGGGCTTACACCAGTACATTTGTGTGCAACTGAATTAATGGAATCAAAATGAATTCTTCAAAAATCTCTATTCAACCATCAAGAAAATTAATGATCTGAATTTATTAAGTAATGTTACTTGAAAACCAAAATGCATGTGATAAAAGTGATTTAACAGGGCCATTAGATCCTTGAAATGTGTAAGTTTGCTGTGCTTCTTAAGATGATTTTACAAGTACAAACCTTATAGAATTTCCTGGGATATCTAGATCTAGTCTTCATTTAAAATAAAAGCAATGATGATGTACAAAGGATTTTATTGTGAAATATATAGGTGCCAGATGAGGGTTAAGACTTACGATTTTCCAGCACCACTGACACCCATAATCACAACAGCTATTCCTATTAAAATAAATAGAAAAAACGATTAGAAAATCAATAGATAAAATCTACAAAGCAACATATCAAAGAAAGAAAAAGGAATGATGTTTGGTTTGGAGATAAAAATAGTGTTCACATTAAGCAGCAACCAATTAGGAAAAAGAATGTTGAGTAAAATTACCTTTGAGACTGGAATCCATATTTAGACCAAGAAGCAGATTATCTATGAAGCCTTATCTGCTAAAAAATTTTACACCTTTAAAAGTGAGAAGTGAGACCGATCCTTCCACTAAATAAGGCATGACGGATGCCCCTGCACTGTATTGCAATGAGAGGAATTATATAAAATTCAACTTCAGAATCATTTATTCTACAAGACAGCTCATGCTTTTATCCTATACACAAAAAACAAAGACGTGTTACGATCAAAATAAAATAAGGCAACAAATTAAATAGGATAATGCCAAGTATTACTATACAAATCAATCAAGTAGCTATCTATGTACATTCAAACCCAACAAAAATTTGAGCTATTAAGAGTGCTGTAACTGCTTAGTGACTCACTATGGTTCAGAGAACAGACCATGTACTGTCTGAAATTCTGCCAGCACAGGATCAGTGTGTTAGCTTAAGCCAAGATTTTTTTTTTTTTTTTTCAAAATCAAATAGCTACAAGTGCTGATGTTACTAATATTGCTAAAATGCCCATTCCCAGTAGCAGCCAAACTCAATCTACATCATTGATGCGAAAATTAGGCCAACTGCC
This sequence comes from Quercus lobata, assembly GCF_001633185.2. Classification (NCBI taxonomy): domain Eukaryota; kingdom Viridiplantae; phylum Streptophyta; class Magnoliopsida; order Fagales; family Fagaceae; genus Quercus; species Quercus lobata. Next base: position 25,833,539 of record NC_044912.1, on the reverse strand, counting down.
ATAAGTTTGATGGCAATAACTAATTTATGCACCAATAGTAATGATGTTTCTCAGGGAGATAATCTCTGTTATCAAGTCCCAGAAAAGAAAAGGCAAAGACGTTATCTGAAATTTCAGAGCTAAAATTTGCAATATGAAATGTGATTTTTCAAATGCTGCAGATGGGTCAGATAGCCATCAGACAAAGCAATTGTATTCTAGAATCTAAATTACTAATCCAGGGCATCAAAAGAAACAAAAATTAAAAAAACATTAGTTCGAGTCTGATTATATATCAATGTATACAAATATAATAAGGGTGAATCTGAGTTTAGCGTTTACAATTTTGGCTTTAACCTTAAGAAATAAGTATCAAATATTATAAATAGTTTTGTTGTCTTCATTCACATATATAGATAAGATTTGCACAATTCTTCAACCATATGAATATAGGTAATAGTAATACTAATATAATCAATCAGAACCCCCCACATTCAAGTGCAATCCAATGTAACACTAGTTTACTAGTTCATAATCAAGCACTGGCTACTTCAAAGTAATTAGGACATATTCAATTGCATTTGGATCCTGATTTAAACCATTGACAGCCCTCTTCATAAAATTATTTAGAGAAAAACATGGACACTGACTTTTCTCATTTTTCACATTTGCTTATCCATAAACACAACCATCTGATAAACCAACATTCAAGACATTTCAGATATTCATGTAGACTTCAGATTTTTAAAATTTCAAACAAGAACTTTCCAAAGCAGTATTACCAGCACCTGCTATATCAGACTATTAAACCACCAAGTTAACAATTCAAGTATACAATCCCAGAACCTGTAAATGTAATTCCTCACATATCAAAGGAGCATCATCAACCAACCAAATTTATAACTTAGAATAGAAACCACCCAATAAATCATAAAATTGAAGAAAAGAAAAAGTCGAAGACTATTACAAAGATTGAATTAGCACAACCCAATTGATCCTTCAGACATGCAATGGATTAAACACTATACAATGAAACATATTTCATGACATTCCATTATAAGTTGTCCTTTCGTGCCACTAATAATAATGTTACATAAAAAAGTACTAAATGGAATAACCAATAATAAAAAAAATAAAAATAAAATTGAGTTAATCATGCATACCTGAGCTGAACAATTAAAACAAAGATTGCCCCTCCAATTGAAACAATTAAAACGAATGAGCAAATACCCAGATCGGTAGGAAATTTAAAGAAGAAGGAGAGCAAATTTGAGTGATCAATTAAAAAGAAAGTAACCTTTGAGTATGAAGGAAATGGAAAGAGAGAGAGAGAGCAAAATTTCCAAGAATTGAAAGATTACTTTTTTTTGAGAAAGAAGGATTTGAAAGATTACTGATGAAAGCAATGGTAGTTGAATAATTGAATTAAACAATCTTATTAGCCTGAAACCGTATTTTTAACTTTTGCCCAACGTTGTTGACCAAATATTGTGGAAGGATGGTCTGACACGTCATGGAACAAAGTTTTTGGGCCAAAACGCAAAAATCTTGCGTTTTGAAATGGCAATCAATCACAGTTTAAGAGAGTGATTGGTAGAATAGTTCGAAAAATTTTTGTTTGGGGTTTTTAAAAAACCTGAGTAAATAAATGTGTAAAAATATATATAATGCTATTTAAAATATGAAAATGTGTGTTTGGACTCACTTATAGCCATAAAAAAGTTGAACCAAACTAACGCATGATACAAAAATATGCACGGGCACTGGCACGGCGGCCCCTTGATAGTTTTCATAGTTGCTTTTTTTTTTTTCTTTTTTTTTTTATGAACTGTTTTCATAGTTGCTTAATGTTTAATTTCAGCCACGTTATTCATTATCACTGTACACGTGTTGTCAGGGAAGTTTATACCAATTACCGAAGGTGCAATAAAGAGTGTATTATAATATTTTCCTATATGATATAAAAAAAATATTATACCTACAATATTGTCCTAATAAGTTTGGAAAAAAAAGTAATTCTATTGATAACAGTAGATTCAAATTAAAATCAATAATAACTTATTATCTAAGATTTATTATGAAGTGGTGTAAAGTATCACTTAGTTTATACCCTTTTCTCTCTCTTTTAAAGTGACCAATAATTTTGTGTCACTTGTTAGCTAAAAAAGTCACATTTGATTTGTTTCTTAAAACCATAAAATAATATATATATATATATATAATATATATATATAAAAAAAGAAAAAAAAGAAAAAAAAAAAGAGGTGATATTTGATTTGTGGCATTTCATAATCTCACTAGCGAGTTACTAAATCACATTCACTTGTTCCGGAGGACAAATTTCATTTTTCCTCTTTGGAAGACACTTAGGTTTGGACCGTTTGGTCCATACTATGATGTTGGAGACTTAGGTTATTTGGAATTGCTATTGCCGTTGAGTTCCTTCAAGAAAATTTATTGCTTATAATAAATTGGCTTGTGCCCTTCATGTTTGGCCGAAATTCCTACACAATACCAAATTTCCATCAAGTCTTTAAGGTTTAAATATCTCTAACGGTCTGTTTGAGATCCGATTATTTTGCTGAAAGTATTATAGATAAATGTAAAAGTTAACATTTTTTTTTTTTAGAAGGACGTAAAAGTTAACTGAAATAGTATAGTGAAACTCATGAATAGTACCAAAAAGTGCAATGGGACCCATAAATAATAGCAAAATAAGCTTAATAGTAAAATAAGTTAGTTTTTTAATTTGGAGCCAAATGCACACACTAAGGCAAAAAGTTTATCGAATTCATGTTATACAAAAATCATGTTTTCAGTTTTACATATTAATTAGCAGGGGTAGACCCATTAAGAAGGGTGGGGGTGGGGGGGGAGGTGGGGCATGGCCCCTCCAAACTTTTCCAATTTTATAAAATACTACTAAATTTTTCAAAAAATATATGGTTGGCCCCCTCAAACTTTTCAAATATTAGATTTTTATCCCTTAAATTTTTACCTAAAACTTTTAAAAGAAATATGGTTAGCTCCCTAAACTCTTCATTTTTCTTGTATGACACTATTAAATTGGTTCAATTCTATATTTGTTATTACTTTGCCCCCCATTCATAAAATTCTAGTTCCGCCCCTGTTAGTTAGGATATCAAACATCTAAACTTTTAAGGTTTGGATCTCTTTGAGGAAAAAATTCAATACTATTTATGTTATACAAAAATCGTGTCTTTGAAACATTAAATCAGTTCTACCTATCATGTTGGATATTTGACATTTGAACCCTTATAGGTTTAGATATATTTAATATAGGAATGCCTTCTTCAAATAATATTCATGTTATGCAGAAATTGCACAGACGGATGCAATTTAACTTGTTATAAAAAATAAAAAATTAATTTAAAAAAAATAATAAAAAAAAAGCCCTAAAGTAATCGTGACTCGTGAGTCGTAAAACCCAAATTGTATAGAGATATTATGGGTTGTAAAGCCCAAACAGCTAAACAAAGTAATTTCGCTCATAAAACCCAATCTTTGAAGTGAAGATGATATTAGGCTCACACATGTTTTGCATGATGGTGGAGATGTAAGCATAAAGATCAGCCCATGTAGATAAGGGTCTTTGTATTGCATTGATGTTGCTTCCGGTGGTCACTATTTAGTATTTATAAATAAATATTATATTAAATAAAAATCAAACAAACCTATCTCAATCATCACAGTTGAGCATTCGCATCAATTTATCTAAAATTTTTCATATATTTTATAATAAGATTTTATTTTTTCTATTTTACGTAATTAATTTTCCCAAACACCCACATCAAATTATCTATTCTACCTTTTCTCGAAAATATATATATATATATATATCTATTCTACAATATATTTTAATAAAATATTTATTTTTTATTATTTTCTCTAATGGCCATACTTTTTGAAGAGAGAGAAATGTGCTATAGTGATGTGTGGGTTAATATAAAAATATAGAACAACAAGTAAATAATAAGATAAAAAATTATAAAAACAGTGTAAATATATACGGACTCTGTAACGTAATACATTTCTATATTTACTCAATTTTGCAAAATAATTTTTCGCTTTAATGCAATTGCTCTTACCTATCATAAACCAGAAAAATGGGCCGGGTCGGATAGTTTGTCTGGTGGCACAACCCAATTAGCCTCTCCAAGGCTTAAAATAAAGAGAAAGAGAGAGAGAGAGAGAGAGTATTGATTTTGAAAGCGATCGAAGAAATAGAGAGTTCAAGAAAGACCGGTCACTTCAGCTCGGTGCTCACTCGCTGGTGAGTTATTAATATTCTCTCTCTCTCTCTCTCTCTCTCTCACACACACACACACACACACACACACACACACATTTGAAAGCAAAAACAAAAACATAAATGTGTTTTCTGGAAACAATATGTTCAAGAAAGAAAGATAGTAACTAACAGGTGATAGAGTCATACGATTGATTACCCGTTTGATTTATTTATATATTTTTGTTAATTATTTCGTGACTTCGATATCTGACGTTGTCGTTTTTGTTTTAACTTATGTTTGGTTGCCGAGAAAACAAACCGGTAAAGAAAAAGTCAAATTAAAAAAAAAAAAAGTTTGAACTGCTATGCCGTGTTTGGCTGCTGGTGAAAGATAAGATTAATGTAATTCTGGGTTGCGTGATTAGTTTTGATAGGATTAGTAGAGAATGAAAAAAAGCTCATTTGTACAAGCACTGATTCACAAATAACTCAAATACCACAATCATTACGTAGGTACTGGGAAAAAAATGTGTTTTGGTTCTGTTTCTTATTCTTGTGTTGTGGAATTTTGATGTTCTTTATTGGTGGTGATTTTTGGTACTGGGAAATGGGAATGTGCTCAATTTTTAAGTTAGTAGAAGCTCATGTATGATATAGCTTGTGAAACACGGAATCGATATGCATTTGGATGATGTGGGGATATGATTTTGTTTACATCTATGTATTATGGGTTTTGATTGGTTGGAGATGGTTTGCTCTTTTGTAATATTAATTCCATTTGTTTATATCGGTCAAAAATCCCGCTTTGAAGTTCTTTTAGTTTGTTATCTTCTCTTTGGCTTTGTTGTATTGTGGAAATCTTTTCTTTACTATTAATGTGAGAAAACTGTGAAATATGTAGGTGGAATCCCCAACAACTTTAAATCAAATCTTCACCCGATTTTTTTTTTGAGCTGGTAAATATCTTGTTTATTTGTTCCTTATATGAAAAAATCTGTGCATTTTCATTCTTCCCCTGCAACACATGGACTTTTAGCAGTTAGCAAATTGAATTTCTGCAGGCACCGTGACAGTTCTATTTGATGAATTGGACAAAGGGTTGGCGTTGCCTTGCCAGCACCAATAAAACTGTTGGAAGGAGTGAATCATTGTATCATACTACAAATCAAAATCAAAATGGTGCTTTTACCCCGGAGAAGGTTCGAGTCCTTCAGCACTTGCAATCTGAAAGTGGGACATTTTCAGCAAGATCATTGTCACAAGATGGTTTGTGGGGTACAGCTATAGGTTTTCAAGAAAGGCTGGTCCTGGCAAGAAATCTTGTTTGGAGATTTAAGCTACCTGGTGGTTTAGAAGGAAATGCCCCTTGGTTGACACAGAGAAAGATAGCTGTGTCTCGTAAGTATGGACACAGCATTGAAAATGATAATCACTTGGACAGAGATTTTCTTGTACAGCTTTGGGTTGCAGATAGGAAAATGAAAAATTCTAAAGGAAAAGCAAGGCGGAAATTGATTAAGTATGAAAAATTTCCTGGTACAGCGTATGAAAACCAACATCAATATGGAAGATGGTATTCGGGGGCACCTCTTGCAGAACAGGATTTTTTGGACAAGGGTAAACCAGTTTTGAATCAACCACCTCTGAGCCAATCTGAGTCAGCTTTTCTGGAGCCAGAATCTCCAGAGGAGGTGAGTTGGGTTTAGTATTGCTGTCAATTTGTTATTTTTAGAATTAACCTGTAGATCTATTATGATTTAAGTTGTTTTTCAATGATTGTTCAGTAGCTCCATCTGTCATTATCTTTAACAAACGCATCAGCTTGCTCATTGTGCTTTTGCTGCTATTTTACTATTGCTATTTTTGTGAAAATTGAAATACTGGTTGTGCATGTGTGAAGTAAGAAATTAGGTTAGAGAAATCCCTTTTAGAACAAAGGGAGAAAAAACATGAGAATGGTTGAGGTTGCCTTGAAGTTATTTCCAAGATCTTAATGTTAAAAGTTAATCTTTTTCACCCACTGTCTGTAACATATGGATAATGTCTCACTTGGTATTTTGTGATTTATTTAGGCCCAGGTTGCACTCCTTCTTGCTAGGTCCAATTTGTTGATTACTAGGGATATAGAGTGGGCAAATCTTATGCTTGGTTTTGAGCAGGTAATTCATTTTCCCTATCATTATCTTTTTCTTGTTCATCTTGATGCTGATTTAGGAGCACATGTAGCAACCCATATCTTTTAAATACTGTGTACGATACTTTTAGAATGCCAAAATATTACTCCTTTATTAATTGATTTATTTGTTTTGCCTTTGCCTTTAAAATAAAGCACTAGATTGAAGTGTCAATGATAAGAATATTGATATTTTTTAGTAGAGCCTCAGATTAACTCCTCTGAGTAGTTCCCTACAGCTTCTAACTGGGAAATAAAAAAGTTATTATTAAAATTGTCTGTGCTATGATTTATTTAATTTCATCTTCTGTTTTAAGATCAATATCTACTTATATTGTGGTTGATCAACTTATTAGCTTGCATATTTGGCTTTTCTTTGATGGTCCCCTAGTGCTTATATAGTTGGCCTTAAGTCTTACATAGGTATGGGTTTGACAAGATCCACTCATAAGTAACTAAAATTATGGTGTGTTGTGTTTCACATAATTCACAAGACCCTGAGCCAAGTTTAGGGTGTTGGTAGTGTGGTGCCAAGAGCCAAGTGTTTGATCTGATGGTTGACGAAGTAGTGTTTAATTGGAACCTTTAACTGGAACCTTTAACTGGCCCTGGTATCATTTAATGAGTTTTGCAACCACAGTTTGTGGACACGACTTTTATTGTCTGCCTGTATGCTTTGCTATTTGATATTTTCCATTTGGAGTAATTGTTTTAGAGTAAGGATCAAGTTACACCTTTTAATTTTTCATTTTCTAATTGTAACTTACTCTAAAACAATTACTCCAAATGGAAAATATTAATTGTAACTTTTGGTGTTACCATTAAAAAAGATTTTATTGGATCAATATTTTGAAAAATCAACTGTTGCATTCTGATAGCAGAACCTATTTCCTCTGTCTCTTTTGAGCATTTAATTTTTCATTTTCTTCTTCTTACGTTTATTTTCCTTGTTTAGTTGTATCTTTAGATTCTTTACTCTCAATTCTATTTGGTGGAACTGTAGGAAAACCGGTATGCAATTGTAGATGTGTGCTACCCCCAGTCAGTGAGTAATCAATCTAACTCCTTTCATTATCCTAAAGTTTTTCCACACACAATTATCTTTCAAACAAATGGGCTTATTATTTTACCCTTTGAACGATTTCCCAGTTCCTAATACACTGTTGTTTTGCAGCCTGTAGGTTTTATTCGTGAGCAGAGCAATCTCCTTGCCAGACAGGTATATTCCTGATACTCTGTTGTTTTGCAGCCTGTAGATTTTACCGCTACACTCTTCATTTTTAAACATTTTGTTGTGTGCACAATATATATAATACATTTGGTGTCAACTTCTTATTAACTATAATGCTGTAGTGTCAGATTCTAATGTCATCCTTTAAAATCAACATGAAAATCAATAAAGTTCAATATTATGTCATAATAAAACAGAAAGTGTACATGTTTCATGGAAGATGATTTCCTTGTATTTTTCCATGTCAATCTCATCATGTGGACTAAGACATTGTTAATTTTATTATCTTAGACTTTTTACTTATTCGAGATGAGATGCCTGATCTCACATTTGAATTTTGAATCTGGTCTTTAATATTGTTGAGGATTTTATGGAATGTTACTGTGGATTGTTTTGCTCCTTGAAGCCTATTAAAAAGAGGCCCTAGCAATAGATTTGAGCAGTGCAATACTTGGTTTTTCTGTTTTCTCCTTTTATTTCTTATTTTGCAAGCACGTTCTGCATCAGTGATCCACCCACAAACATCATAGAGACCCACCCCCAATTTTTTATGGGTGTTTTCCCTCTGTTTATAGGTTTGGCATCTATGTTTTTTAAGACTATAATGCTTTAGTTTTAATTGGTGTTGTTTATCAGTTTTGCTTCTTTTTTTTTTTTTTTTTTGGGGGGTGGGGGGGGGGGGGGGGTGGAATTGTTTGATTTAGGACTTTTTTTTGGGGGCTTGGCTTGGGTGTTTTGAATTTGGGGTCAGGTTTCAGTTCCTCTAATGGGATGGGCGTACTGTGCATTAACAAGAATGGACCTTAAAGGAAACAAAACGATATCTCTTTATGTTTTCCTGAAATAAAACTTATCAAAAAAAAAAAAAATGTTTTCCTGAAATAATAATGTTTTTGGAGACTGATAAAGAAATGCATCGATAAAGAAATGTTTTGGAAAGTCAAGTAATGCATTGATAAAGAAAAACAAGATGTGTTACTGCCTAACTCAGAATCATTAGAAATTTTTTTCTTTCATTTCTTGATTGATTGGAGAGAAAAGGTTGGTGGTGGTGGTGGAAAAAAAATGGTGAGTGGCGGTGGGTCGGTTTGTCTAGTAACAAATGGTAAAGACTGCAGCAGTAGCGCTGATAGTCATGCAAGTGCAATAAAGGTGGCAAGAGGCTTGGTGGTTGCAATATAGTGGTGGCATAATAAGTAAAGTTTGTTGAGCTTCTTGTAAGTGGAATTGGAGAAGTTAGTTTTGGTGGTGACTATGGCAGTCAGCGAAGGTCCAGTAGTGACAGAAAAGAGAGTGATGGTGCTGGAGGAGCCTAAGTGAGCAAAAAAAACGACTTTTTTATAACCTGAAAAAAGCCCAGCACAAAAAGGTTCAGCATTTAGAAAAATTTTATGTCATGCTGTTTTAGATAACTGTAATCAGAATTGTTCTGAACTACACGAGTACCAAAAGAGATTGAACTGACCAAGAAAACTTTCACCTGACTTGGGACATGGGTAGACAAGTATAGAGAACTCTTTTTTGTGTTAACATGTTGGCACCATTGACAGTCCTTTGGCTTTCCTTTAACTGATTATGGAAATTAATTAAATATGAATAATAGAGTAGAGTACCTATAAATAAAAAAGAATAACAGAGTACATGCATGATGTTCTTTAAAGCTATTCTGTGTTTGGGTTTTGGAATACTAGTTTAATTTTCTTGCTTGCTTGTGATATTTGATTTTATCTTTTAGAATCTTTCCTTGTCAATACTTGTTTTCCTTTCTTGCAGTTGCTACGAACAAGGCGCCCTTTTGTTGCATATATAACTGATGGCATGGGTAATGAGCTCTTTAGGGTGAGATTTCTCTGAGATTTATTATTCTTTTGGAACCATATCAGGCTTTTAGATTTTTATGGTTTGAATATGTTTCTGGTTACGCTTGAACTTTTTTTATTTTTACCATGTTCAGGTTCGTAGGCCTTTTTGGTGGATTACCAGCTCAATATATGCAGAGATTGATGGTAAGGTATGTCAGCTAGACATTTATGCTGTTTTTTATTGCAACTATACATAGTTTTTAGCATGCTGAACCCAATCTGACTGTTGCTGATTTCAAAAATCTGCTCCTATTTAGGAAATTGGTGTGGTTCACAGACGATGGCATTTGTGGAGGAGGATATATGACTTGTACCTGGGGTAAATACTATTTTCTGAATTACTTTGCAAATTTCTTTATTCATTTAAGGTTAGTGCCTTTATATTTCATTGCAATTGAAGTTTGGAGCCAGAGGTTTTATTTAAGGTGCTTTCTTTCATTGCAAAAGATACTTAAAGTATAGATACAAGATAGATGGTTGTGGAATGTGGATCATCTGGCTCAGGAAATGATTTTAGGTGAATTAGCTTATTAAGTATCTGCTTTGTTGTCCATGAATGGCAGAATTCAGTACATTCCGATATTGTGGGTTGATGATTTTAGTGGTATCAATCTTCTAATAACTACAATAACAAGCTATATTTCGTACTTCTTGAAGGACCATTTACCTACAATTGGAATAATATATTTTGGCACTTTTTAGATATCATTGGAGTATTCTATTTTTGGGTAGTTTGACCGTGGAATTTCATTGTTTTTGTATTTCCAGAATATGTGTGTATTAGCTTATCTAGAGTGGGAACGTGTTAAAATGCCATTATGAAGAAATTTTGTGATATTTGTACATATATTTGATCAACATCTTTTAAAATGCCATTTTATAGCTACCTTGACTTGAGGGAAGCAGCATTAGTCTTTCAAAACTGTGATGTTAACTTGTAGCTACCAAAGCAATGGCTAGTTACTTCTATAGGAAAATATAAGATTAGGAGGAATTTCATCTTCTTCATTTTGGTTCTACAAATATGAACTTTAAAAGAATTTTGACCTGGTTGACAAATATTTGACCGATTCTTGATTTTTCTACACTTGTATATTATATGTGCCGTCCTATTTATGAACTTATAATAGCCACCTGTGTGATTAGTTATTAATTAAAAGAGATTATGGGTATGTATGCACCAACATGCTTCTACAGGGTAAACATGTTCCCTTGTAATATCTCTGTTTCAGTAATGTATTAATGATGTAATCTCGCATCTTGAGGTCACATTTTTTTTTTGTTCAGTCAGTTTTTTATTGGTAATTACACATGTACCCAATGGATCTTAAACTCATGATTCACCCTCCATCTTGCTCTTAAAAGGGGGGGAGGTGCCATTTGAGCTAGATGTCATTGCAGTCTACACTTGTAACTTCTGTTATTGGACTTTGTTTTGTTTCTATCTTATGCCTCCAAGCCTAAGGTCATTTGATTTGTAGGAATAAGCAGTTTGCGGTTGTTGAAAACCCTGGCTTCTGGAATTGGACATTTACTTTAAAAGATATTGATGGAAAAGTGCTTGCTGAGATTGATCGTGATTGGAGGGGCTTTGGCTTTGAGGTTGTTTCTTTTCTGCTTTAAAAAGATATTATATGAGCTATGTAGTTGATTCTAATGCACAATTTGTTCTCTTCTTTCAAAACTAAGTTTTGGATTTTACTTGATTCATGGTCTAATGCTTAAGTTTTATTCTCTTTTGTGAACCAAGGTTTTGATTAAACTTCATATTCTATTAGTCTACCAATCCGCTATGGACTTGCTGACTCTAAACTTTTTGAATTATATATAGTCTGTACCTATAAGTCCTTGTAGAAGTTTGTATTCATTATTGATGTTTTAGATTGTAGATATGCCTAGAAAATTATCCAAGATATTAATTGTTAACAAATTTACTGTGTACACCAATATTTATGGTTACTTCAAGGGAACCTAAGTCTCCAAATTTGATAGAATGTGGACTACTTTGTGAGTCTGGATCTCCACAACACAAGTTTTTTCACATAATAAAAGTGCATAAACCTTATTGATTAGTACTTGCTTCTACATGATTGACCAACATTCAAAACTAGAAATTAGGTACCACTGTAGCACCCCAACATTCAAGTCCTAAAAAATAGCAACAGATAATGGAACAAACAACCAACTGGGACTCAACTACTGCCTAATAACCAGGACTACCCGATCAGCTTGAAGTATAAAAAAAAATCTTGGCATTGTCACCAAGCACACTCAAACTCAAACTAACTAATAATGCACATAACAAAATTCTGATTATCAAATATCTGTGTAACTCATGTCAGTAATTATGAGACAGAAGAATTGGAATGGTATTCCTCAAAACCAATGTTGATCACACATGCTTGAAATTGTAGTACAATGGGAGTTTCCTTAATCCTTATGTAGATCACATAGAGCATAATAATTTTCCTTATGTAGATCACATAGAGCATAATGAGCTGGTTCTGAGGGCAAGAATGATTTCAATTTTGGAAATAATTTTTAAAGAAACAAGTGTTGTTAACATGTACAAGTTTTATGTTTTACCTTAGAAAGCATAGGGCTGTATGTACCCTTTATCAGGGGCAGAGGTACGTTATGCCATGGCCCCCCCAAAATTTTGTAAAACCTCTATAATAGTAGGAAGAAATAGGCCTCACACTTTCTCATTTAAGAGCTGGCCCCTCAATGAGAAAAACTTGGCCCCTCCTCCAATACGTAGCCATAAAAATGCCCCACCCCAAATTACTTTTCATCTTTTTGACTTTTCCTTTCATTCTCTAAGACATGTCAGCCATATCCCACATTTTTTTTCTTGAGTGAGGCCATATCCCATAGCTATTCAAAGACCTATGTTGTACTAGTGTGGGAATTATCATTAGAGAGTAGAGAGACTATGAGGGTACAGTGTTAGACTATTAGTAGCAATGAAATTGATTTTGAATGTAGTTGAGATGAATGAAATTGATTTTGAATTTATTTTTTACCATAGTAGTCTAATTTGTTTGAACTTAACTGCTATTTATTTTATAGTTGCTTATAGTGACTTTGTTATATTTAATTTCTATAAATATTATTTCTTGTAAATGTAGTCTAATTTTGGTTAGATTTTAATGTTTTTTTCTAAAACTAATGCAGGAAGACATATATATATATATATATATGTATATATGTCATATTTTGTATTTTTCTTAAATTGCAAATCAATATGATAATATTAGCTCGCCCCCCCCCCCCCCAAAACAAAAAATTTCTAGCTACGCCCCTGCCTTTATATGTAGAGTTCTTGATGGCCCTTACTTTAAATTATTCGTTTAAAAATTTTCAATAATTAATTTATCAGCCTTCTATTGTTATTTTGTATGCATTGCCTTACAAAATGAATAATTAACCTTGTTTTGAAACATCTAATCAAGTAATGGTGTAATTAAGGTGTGATACATAATGCAAATTTCCTTAACAAACTATGAGATAATGAGTTGTTACTGATCTTTAAACCAGAGTGGGCTTGGACCATGTTGTTTTCTATCATTGACAGACGTCTATCTAGCCTTCTGGGTTATATTATGTCTTTTGTGAAGGATCATTTGCATTTGTATTTTTTGTTTGAGTTATTAGATTTATTTTGGTTGCCAAAAGAACTAGCTACGGGTATGGAAATTTAATTTTGAACTATAATTTGATGAAATGCAGATCTTTACTGATGCTGGTCAGTACGTGATCCGATTTGGGAGTTCTGATCCTGGCTCCAAGACTGGCCCTGCTACAATGGTACCACATTAGGAAACAAAAATGGAATTATTTTCTTTTAATGATTTTATTGATTTCTCTAATCTTATATGTGCTGTCTTTGCTGGCAGATACAAGAGTTGGAAGTTGCCCGTCCACTGACTCTGTCAGAGAGAGCTGTAGCTCTTGCTCTTGCTATATCTCTGGATAATGACTATTTCTCAAGACACGGTGGCTGGTAAGCTTGTTCTTAGTGCTAAAATTTTCACAACTGCAATAGAATCTAGGATTCAGATCATATTGATCACCTCAACTGCTACTCATCTTCACACCATTTTCAAAAGTTTGTGGTGTTTGTTTCCTTAAACAGCTATATCTTTTATCCTAAAAATTCAATTTTAATAGCATTTGGATAAGATGGCACTTCCACCCTCCATAATTATGGGGTGGTGGGTGAAGCCATGAATTGAATCACTTTATGTTGGAAGTTTTCTCAGAGTTAAAAATGTTAATTTTTAGGCCCTAGTTGCTCATCTACATTGATAGAGAAAGTTGAAATTAGTGCTTATTTTGCCCTTGCTTTTTCTTTTGTCATCAGGGCATTACCTTTTGTTGCAGTTGGGGAGTAGTTTTGGTTTTCAATAGAGTCCTTAACCTGTGTGGTTATATTCTATGTTTGCAATTTGGGAGGGATAGCAGTGAGCCAAGCAATAATAGCCTTGAAGGTGGTCTACTGATCTGTTTTCTTGTTTCCTTACCCCACCGCACAATCCGAATTTGTAACTCTTACCCTTTTTTGAGTATGTTTTTACCAAATGACTTTCTTCTATTGCTCCCTTTATATGTGCTTGTTACTGTTGCTGGCACCATTATTAATTTGAGATATCAAAATGACTGTTTATCACTGAGAGAATGTATTATTTGTCAAGACCTGGCTCTAGCATTTTATAGTAATTTATGGATATACAGTAATAGGATAATACTCGGGAATTGTAGCATGACCAAATAATGAAAAAGAAGATGTCTGTGTTTTGGGTATGAGAAAGTTGGTATTTGATTAGAAAAGGTGTTTGCCTTCTTTGAGGAATGTGACAATTTCAATTCAATTATTTGTGTTTTTATTCAAGTTTTACTTTATTCATGGCATGCAAGGTTTCAATAATGTAAAATCGTCTTGTTGTAACGTTAGTTCTATAAAAACGAAAGGAATCCTTTTGGATGCTACTTTTTATTTTATCCACTTTGGTGCTCTACTTTTTCTTTTCTTTTTTGGAGGAAGTGGTGCTCTATTTAAAAGAAAGAAAAACATGTCCTTGTTTGTATTGGAGTGTACTGTGAAGTGTAAACTGAGTAGTATTTTTTTTTTATTACTGAATCAGCTACTTTTATCTTATTCTTGGGTACTTTTTTTTGTTTATATATATATATATATATATATTGGATAGGTATTATTTATTGGGAAGTTATCATATTTTTATATTGCCAATTTTAGTACATCATTATTATTTTTTTCAATAAAAAAAAAAATACTACAATTTTCATGATTTTTTTTTTTTGGTTGAGTTTCATAATTGTTAAATTGTTAGTATTAACTAAAATTTTCTATTAAAAGAAAAACATGTTAGAAAGTATTTAGTATAAAATGATACTACCGGTATCAAATTTCAATATATGACTGTTTATCAAAAAGAAAAAGAAAAAGAAAAAGAGATACCAATATATAACTACCCTACTAACAAATAAAAGACATGTATTAGTGGGTAATTAGTTTTACACACATATCTATATTGGTATTTAAGGAGTTTCTCCTGTTAGATTTCTCATTTTTATAGTTCTAAAATATCCTTATATCATTCACTTACAAGTTTTCAACGAACAAGGATAAATATGTAAAATAAAATTATTTTACTTTAATAACCCACAAACCCACTTACGTTTTGCTAATTTACAACCCAATAATATCTATTCTCATTCTTCTTCAAATTACACAAATTCAGTCTCATCCTCTTCTTTCTTCTTCTATTTCCAAATTTGGGTTCTAAACAATTTCAGCACAATTTACACAATTCAACCGGTTGTTCAAGCTCTATCTTCTGCATCTCTAATCTAAATTGCAAGTTATTCTTTCTTTTCTTTTATTTTCTTTTCTTCATCATTAACTATTGTTTGAGTTCTTACCTTCTATGGCTACCAATGATTTAGAATTTGAGGTGTACTTACCTGTGGGTGAATGAGATTTTTATAGAGATACAATGGTATTTGACTATTGCTTATTACTTATGATTGACTTCAATATCACGTGCCTCAAAATTTTTTTTTTTTCCCCTTATATTTTCCCATGGTTTTAAAAACCGAACCGGACATAGAACCGTTTTTTTTTTAAATTTCCGGTTCAACCCCGGTTTTTGACCGGTTTTTGGCCGGTTTTCCGGTTGTTGACCGGTTATTGACCGGTTTTGGGGTATTTAACCGGACCGGATTGGCTCCCGGTTCCCGGTTGAACCTGTCGGACCGGCCGGTCCGGTCCGGTTTTTAAAACAGTGTATTTTCCTTCTTTTTTGTTCCTTTGCACCAACATGTATCTGTTTTTCTTTTTCTTTTCTTTTTTTCCTTATCTTTTCTTTCTTCTTCTTCTTTTTTGTGTGTGTGTGTGTGTGGATATTTTCAAACTTTTAAGTTTTAAGTTTTAATTCACACAAACTCTTTTTTTTTTGAAGTTGTCTATACGTATAATAAAGCCCAAAAGGAATCACTGGCATAAAACTCTATTTGAGTGTTTGTTGTATACCTCTGTCATTTGCATCTATGTGTATCAGTTTTTTTTTTTTTTTTTCATTATCTTTTCCTTTTGTGTGTGGATATTTTCAAACTTTTTCAAACAAAAACTCTTTTTAAAGATTTGAATCTGAGAAGTTTATCAATAACGAATTAATGTTTATCACTTTGTTTTTAGATTCAATTATTTTTGTTTGCTTGCAAAAAAAAAAAAAAAAAAAAAATCATGATTTTGAGAGGAGTTTTTTTTTCTTTCTTTTCTTTAAAGTAACCCAACATACTTCCCTAATAAAATAATAAAAAAAAGAATTAACCTAACAATTAAGAGTATTTGAGTTTAAAAAAACAAAAAACAAAAAAGAAAAAAGAAAAAGAAAGGAAGGACCAAGAAGCAACCAAATTCAAATAGAAAATATACTTATCTACGTGTATTAGATTTCATTCTTTTTTTTCTTTTTTTTTGCTTATCTTTTCCTTTTGTGTGTGGATATTTTCAAAATTTTCACCCAAACACAAACTCTTTTTAAAGGATTTGAATCTGAGAAGTTTATCAATAATCTATCTATACTACTATTTAAGGGGTTTTCATTGTTTGGAATCCTCATTTTCATAGTTCTAAATTACCCCTATACCATTCACTTACAAGTTTTTAATTAATAGGGATAAATATGTAAAATACATACATATATATATATATATATATATATATTTTACTTTAATAACCACAAACCCACGTACGCTTTGCCAGTTTACAACCCAATTACATCTACTCTCATTCTTCAAATTACACAAATTCAGCCTCATCCTCTTCTTTCTTCTTCTTCTATTTCCAGATTTGGGTTCTAAACAATTCAGCATTATTTAACAATTCAAAGGGCTTTTCAAGCTCTATCTTTTGCATCTCTAATCTAAATTGCAAGTTTTTCTTTTTTTCTTTTTTCTTCATCATTGACTATTGTTTGAGTTCTTACCTTCCATGGCTACCAATGATTTAGAATTTGAGGTGTACTTACCTGTGGGTGAATGAGATTTTTATAGGAATTCAATGGTATTTGACTATTGCTTATTACCTGTGATTGACTTTAATATCGCGTTCCTCAAAATCTTTTTTCCTCCCTTATATTTTCCTTCTTCTTTTTTGTTCCTTTGCACCAACATGTATTTGTTTTTCTTTTTCTTTTCTTTTTTTCCTTATCTTTTCCTTCTTTATTTATTTATTTATTTATTTTTGTGTGTGTGGATATTTTCAAACTTTTTAGTTTTAAGTTTTAACTCACACAAACTCCTTTTTTTTTAATTTTTAAGTTGTCTATACATATAATAAAGCCCAAAAGGAATCACTCTGGCATAAAATTCTATTTGAGTGTTTGTTTTATACTTTTGTCATTTGCATCTACGTGTATTGGTTTTTTTTTTTTTTTTCTTATCTTTTCCTTTTGTGTGTGGATATTTTCAAACTTTTCACTCAAACACAAACTCTTTTAAAGATTTGAATATGAGAAGTTTATCAATAACAAATTGATGTTTATCACTTTGTTTTAAATTCAATTATTTTTGTTTGAGATTAAAAAAAAAAATTCGTGATTTTGAGAGGAGAATATTTTTTCTTTCTTTTCTTTAAAGTAACCCAACATACTTCCCTAAAAAAATTATAAAAAGAAAAAAGAAAAAAAGAGAGTAACCGAACAATTAAGAGTATTTGAGTTTAAAAATAAAATAAAATAAAAAGTAAGGAAGGACCAAGAAGTAACCGAATTCAAATAGAAAATATACTTATCTATGTGTATCAAATTTTTTTTTTTTTTTTTTGCTCATCTTTTCCTTTTGTGTGTGTATATTTTCAAACTTTTCAATCAAACACAAACTCTTTTTAAAGGATTTGAATCTGAGAAGTTTATTAATAACAAATTGATGTTTATCACTTTGTTTAAATTCAATTATTTTTGTTTGAGATTTTTTTTTTTTAAAAAAAAATCATGATTTTGAGAGGAGAATTTTTTTTTTGGGGACATTTTTTTTCTTTCTTTTCTTTAAAGTAATATAACATACTTCCCTAATGGTTCCAAAAAAAAAAAATGTACTTCCCAGAAAAAAAGATTATAAAAAAAAAGAGTAACCGAACAATTAAGAGTATTTGAGTTTAAAAAAAACAAAAAACAAAATAAAATAAAAAGAAAAGAAAGGAAGGACCAAGAAGTAACCGAATTCAAATAGAAAATATACTTTTCAAATAGGGAAGAAGATATTTAGAAATTTGTTTTTTAAAAAAAAAGTGAGAATTGAAATTTTAAAGAAACTGCAATTTAAAAAAAAAAAACAACAAATTTTTAAAAATAAAGGGAGAGATAAAAGAGGTTAAAATTTAGAATTTGATGAAAAAAAGAATAGTTTAGTTTTGTAAGGGCGGATTTTGGGGCCCAGGCCCAGTGAGCAGGCGATTCTGGCCCAAAAGACCCTCAACAATGAATTTGTAGAGAGTGGGTCGAAGAACTAGGTCAAGACAGAGTGCACATAATTGTTAGTAAGCCATGCAACCATTTAAACGTGGGAACATTTTATTAAGCCTCTTGGGATAACAGTTCACGGAATAACAACTTAGACTTTTCTTACAAAGCTTCTCTCCTTTTCTCTCTCTTTTCCTTACTTTTTGCTCTCCAGCCTCCGATCCCTTGATCATGGGGGTTTTCTTCTCTTATATAGCATCTTTCGAATGATAATGGCCCTACACTTGTTGATCATCTGGGCCTCTACTTGAGTGCCTGTCTCATAGGACATCATCCTCCTTTTCTGTGAGTTGCACTGGCCAAGATAATACTGTTCTCCTGTCCTCTCCACATTAATACGGCTGGAAAAGTAGCTTCCTTGCATTTAATGCGGCAGTTGTGGTTGCCCCCCTGAGCGTCCAGCATTTCCCTTCGATTTGGGACGACTTCCCACTATGTGAAGGGTGTGTGTTGGACTCCCATTTGATGCGTCCGAAGAGACATTCCTCCTCGGACGCCTCTTAAACAGGCCCGGCCCGGCCCAACAGGGTTAGGTTGGAAGTCCTCTGGCCATGTCCTCACTTCCTGTTATGGTTGGGCCCCGCATGGGTGCCAAGGCCCACTGTTGACTGATGAACTTTACCCCCACAATAGCCCCTCAAAATTCCGACTCTTTCTTCGTGATCCAAGGAGGAAAGGCGGGATTTTGATACCCATTGGATAGTTCGCTGGGGATCCCTGCTTTGCACGTGCGGAGGCATGCCCTTACGTGCCTCATTAATGCTGCAGGCATTTATTGACCCTGGGGGAAGTAACCGCAGCTTTTGGAGTTTTACGTTCTTTCAATCCAACGGTTGGAGACCGGATCAACGGTGGACAACATTTCATTTGCTCTAGGCGGGAGTGTGTCTGTCCAACTTCCTCTGAGTATATAAGGTTTTGGAAGGCGTTCCTTCCTCGCTTTTGACGAACACTCTAATATCCAGAACACCTTAAAGCCTTCTCCTTCAGCGCGTTCTTACCTTCATCGCCGTTCTCTTAAAGATTCCGTCGAGCTTCTTACCCATAAGTGCACGCTTCTTCTTTGTTACTCTTCATTAGACAAACTGCCTTCTCGTTGTCTAGGATTAGAGGGGATGGGTAGGCTTGAAAAAATGGTAAACTCTCCGGCCGGTATGGCGGGCTTCAGGGCGAAGTATCGTATTCCACCGGAGGTAGGTTTAGAGTATTGCCACCAGAAGGAAATTTTGTTCAAGAGAAGAATAGGGGAAGTCGCAATTCCAATGATAGCCTTCGTGGAAGGAGGAATGATGATTCCAATGGGGAGAATAACTAGGGACTACCTACGTGGTCATAGGTTGGCCCCACACCAGTGCACCGCGAACCTGTTCCGGATCCTGGGGTGCGCCGACGCCTTAAACGACCAGATGAACCTCGGCCTTTCATGGCACGACGTGGTTCATCTTTATGAATGCCATAAGGTCGGCGACTCATATTACTTAAAGTCCAGGACTGACGAAGTGAGGTTGATATTCTACCTTCCCAAGTCCAGCAAAGGCTTGAAGGACGATCATCTGATCGTCTCCGGACCATGGCACGACGGTCTTCACTGTCCGACTAGGGCAGGAGAGCCAGGTGGGGTGTCATAGAATTAGATTCCGTGGGGGGAACCTTAGTTTCGAGCTCTCCCCCCTTTTCCCTTTTTTTTTTTTTTTTTTTTTTTTTAAACTTGTTGGTTTAGTTGAATGCCTCCTTGGACTAACACAAATCCTTTAACGGCCTTTGCAGACAAGGAGTGAACATCCCCTCGGCTGAGCTTGGTCAACGTCCCGGCTCTAAATTTCCTCCTGAGATCTGAGATTTTCGTGAGCGAGGACGGACAATTACGGTCGGCTCCTTTAATTTTGGACTACGTTCCTCTCACTCGATCCTTGGTGGACCCCGGCCAAGCTATAAGGGCTGGCAGTCCAAGATTGGCATGCATTGACGTATCCATACCGGGGTTCCTTGCTTCAACGGACTTACCTCTTATTCAGCTGCCTCCCCAACGTGCCTTTCCCCCAGTGGTTATCCCGGAAGAGGAGGCTGGTTCTTCGCATTCATCCTTGGAAGAACAAATAGACCAGTTCCATTTTCCCGAGGAAGGAGAGGTGTCGGCCAGGGTGGTAGAGCTCTCAGACTCCGACGCCGATCTAGACCGTGCTTCAGCGGCTCCTGATACTGGTCTAGTCATCGCACAAGTTGACACCAGCGAAGAAACTGAAGAAGAAGGAATGGACTTGAAGCCGAGGACAGGCCTCAGGGGCCTTCTATCCAACAGGAGCAAGGGGCAGTCCTCTAAAGATGTCTCGAAGGAACAAGCTACCACTAAGGCTCCCGCTCCTCCTCTCCCTCCCTCCTCGTTGAATGCAGCGCTGCAGCCTATGCCTAACTTAAGGCGAAAAAGGCAGGTAGAAGAAACGGAGGAGGGAGAGATTGGCCGTGAGAAGGCTAGGCCTCAGAAGAAGGGCAAGGAAACGAAAGAGCCCCGAGATAAGAGGACTAGGTCCACTGATACCCGAGACGAGGCAGCCACTCGTAGGGAACAACGAACATGGTCGCCTCGGATCGAATTGGACGGCGCCTCGATCCCTTGGGATGCGACCCTATGGGAATCCCAACGAGAGCAGGCATCATACTTGGCCGAGGCCCTGCAGCAACCTCTTCTCTTGCCTCGTGATATGGAGGGGCTCAGAAAGACTCGCCAGCCAGAACTTTTCATGTCCTTGAAGAGGGACATGGCCATGGTAAGTGGAATCTTCTATTTCGTCCCTATATTGCGCACCCTATTATCGTCATGTTTTAATAGGGTTTTTATTTACTTCTGAACGCAGGTCACTCAACAGATTTTTGTTGCGGAGGAATGGGCCAAGAAGGCTCGCGAGGACTTGCATAGGGAGGCTCAGTCCCGCAATGCCGCCGAGAAGGCTGCTGGTGATCTCAAACAGGATTTTGATCGCCAGGATAAAGAAATAAAGGAGGTGAAGAAGGATCATGCGAGCGCGGAGGCCGGCCTTAAGAATGTCGAAAAGCAAGCTGATGAACTGCGCATAAAGCTCCGGCAATCTGAGGAGAAACTTACGGCGGAGCAGCAGGCGGTCTCCACGTTCAAGGCTGAGCTCGCAAGGACCAAGGAGGAGGCCCGCTTGGCCAGGGAAGCTGCTGAGAAGGCTGTGGTGGCCTCCTATGAGCGTGGAGTTCATGATACTGAGGCTAGGCTGGCCGAGGAGGTAGCCATTGTCTGCAGGGAATACATCACCACGTCTTGGGGTGTAGCCCTGGATCGGGCAGCTGTCCCAGCGGATTCTGATCTCAGGAAGGCTGAGAACATCTTCTTCCCAGAGGATGTACGCGAAATTCCTGACCAAGATGCCTCCAAAGAGCCTCTTCCAACAGACTCCTTTATTCTCGAAGCTGGGGGCGATGAGCAGGCCGCGCAGGACAAGCCACCTGAGGACAGCCTTTCCATCAACGAGATCGTCGCACAGGCCAAGGAGGTTGCCCCGGGGACCCAAGCAGCTGATGGTCAGCCCCCTCCTGCTCAGGGCTCTTAGGAGACTAGTGTAGGATTTATTTGTCTCATTTTTTGTATTTTGTTTTGTTTTGCCTTGCCAGTGTTTGTAAACAGAACTACTTTTAGATTTTAATCACAAAGGTTATTTTCTTTCAAATATTATTGTCTACCCCTTTTTTTATGAATGGATGTCTATTTCTTCACTAACTGTTGATAACCGAGCGTAAGTGAATGAATACGTGGATAGAACGATTGTTAATAATTAGGCACACTGGCTGCGAACTTTATTTTTTCAAGTCCTCTGGTTCGAAGAGCCAGGCAGGATTTGGACCTATTTAACACTTAGGAAGAACTGCACAGCGGTTAATTTCCCCCAAGTCTGTGGCCAAGGAGCCATGCAGGACTTGGGTTCTGTTTAACACTTCGTGAGAACTGCCTCGTGGTTAATTTCCCCCAAGTCTGTGGTCCGAGGAGCCAGGCAGGACTTGGGTTCTGTTTAACACTCGGCTAGAATTGCCTCGTGGTTAATTTCCCCCAAGTCTTCGGTCCGAGGAGCCAGGCAGGACTTGGGTTCTGTTTAACACTAAGGGAGAACCATTTTGCGGTTAATTTCCCCCAAGTCCGTGGCAGAGAAGCCATACAGGACTTGGGTTCTGTTTAACACTCGGCTAGAATTGCCTTGTGGTTAATTTCCCCCAAGTCTGCGGTCCGAGGAGCCAGGCAGGACTTGGGTTTTGTTTAACACTTAGGGAGAACCATTTTGCGGTTAATTTCCCCCAAGTCCGTGGCAGAGAAGCCATACAGGACTTGGGTTCTGTTTAACACTCGGATAGAATTACCTCGTGGTTAATTTCCCCCAAGTCTATGGTCCGGTGAGCCAGGCAAGACTTGGGTTCTGTTTAACAATTAGGGAGAACCATTTTGTGGTTAATTTCCCCCAAGTCCGTGGCAGAGAAGCCATACAGGACTTGGGTTCTGTTTAACACTCGGCTAGAATTGCCTCGTGGTTAATTTCCCCCAAGTCTGTGGTCCGGGGAGTCAGGCAGGACTTGGGTTCTGTTTAACACTTAGGGAAAACCATTTTGCGGTTAATTTCCCCCAAGTCCGTGGCAGAGAAGCCATACAGGACTTGGGTTCTATTTAACACTCGGCTAGAATTGCCTCGTGGTTAATTTCCCCCAAGTCTGTGGTCCGAGGAGTCAGGCAGGACTTGGGTTCTGTTTAACACTTAGGGAGAACCATTTTGCGGTTAATTTCCCCCAAGTCCGTGGCAAAGAAGCCATACAGGACTTGGGTTCTGTTTAACACTCGGCTAGAATTGCCTCGTGGTTAATTTCCCCCAAGTCTGTGGTCCGGGGAGTCAGGCAGGATTTGGGTTCTGTTTAACACTTAGGGAGAACCATTTTGCGGTTAATTTCCCCCAAGTCCGTGGCAGAGAAGCCATATAGGACTTGGGTTCTGTTTAACACTCGGCTAGAATTGCCTCGTGGTTAATTTCCCCCAAGTCTGTGGTCCGAGGAGCCAGGCAGGACTTGGGTTTTGTTTAACACTTAGGGAGAACCATTTTGCGGTTAATTTCCCCCAAGTCCGTGGCAGAGAAGCCATACAGGACTTGGGTTCTGTTTAACACTCGGCTAGAATTGCCTCGTGGTTAATTTCCCCCAAGTCTGTAGTCCGGGGAGCCAGGCAGGACTTGAGTTCTGTTTAACACTTAGGGAGAACCATTTTGCGGTTAATTTCCCCCAAGTCCGTGGCAGAGAAGCCATACAGGACTTGGGTTCTGTTTAACACTCGGTTAGAATTGCCTCGTGGTTAATTTCCCTCAAGTCTGTGGTCCGAGGAGCCAGGCAGGACTTGGGTTCTGTTTAACACTTAAATCAAGTAACTGCACAGTAATACGGCACCAAAGATTACATCTTTCATTAATAACAGTACCTTTTCAGGTTGTTTACATTCCAAGGGCGTGGAACTACACGTTCATCCAAGTCTTCTAAAAAGTAGGCTCCTACGCCAGCTACGGAAGTTATACGGTACGGTCCCTCCCAGTTTGGTCCGAGCTTTCCCCATGCAAGGTTCCTCGCAGTGCCCAAGACTTTCCTCAGTACTAGATCTCCAGGCGCCAATGGCCTGGACTTCACCTTGGCGTCGTAACCTTACTTGAGCTTCTGCTGATAGTTTGCTAGGTGGACCATCGCGCCTTCCCTTCTTTCGTCGATGAGGTCCAAGCTCTTTTCTAGAAGCTTGTCATTGGTAGCGGGACAAAAGGTGGTGGTCCTCTGGGTTGGGAAGTTCACCTCTAGTGGAATGACAGCCTCGGCCCCATAGGTCATTGAAAAAGGGGTTTCCCCTGTGGACCTACGAGGTGTGGTGCGGTATGTCCATAAGACATGGGTTAACTCCTTTACCCATCTTCCTTTTGCGTCATCTAGTCTCTTTTTCAGTCCATTCATTATGGTCTTGTTGACAGCTTCTGCTTGGCCATTACTCTGGGGGTAAGCTGGCGTGGAATACCGGTTAACAATTCCCAGCTCGCTGCAGTACCTTCTAAAGGCTTTGCTATCAAACTGGAGCCCGTTGTCCGACACCAGGGTGTGTGGGGTGCCAAACCTGGTGACTATATTCTTCCAGAGAAACTTCTTGACATCGACGTCCCTAATGTTTGTCAGCGCCTCAGCCTCTACCCATTTGGTGAAGTAGTCGGTGCCGACGAGAAGAAATTTTCTATTCCCTGTTGCCTTAGGGAATGGACCAAGTATATCTAGGCCCCATTGTGCAAATGGCCAGGGACTGGACATTGGGTTTAGCTTTCCACCAGGCTGGTGTATGCTCGGAGCGAATCTCTGGCATTGGTCGCACTTCTTCACATAATCCAGGGCTTCCTTATGCATGCTCGGCCACCAATAACCCAGCGTCAAGGCTCTGTGAGACAAAGACCTACCCCCCGTGTGACTTCCGCAAATTCCTTCATGTAACTCCTCCAGGATGAGTTCTGCAGCCTCTGGGTGCACACATAGCAAATACAGCCTTGAAAACGAGCGTCTGTAAAGCTTGGAGTCCTCCGATAACCAGAATCGAGTAGCCTTTCTCCTAATTTTACCAGCCTCAACCTTATCGTCTGGCAAGGTGTCATGCTTTAAGTACAGAACAATAGGGTCCATCCAGCTCGGTCCTGCCCTGATGTTATGTATTCCAATCCCATTGGCCTTTTCTGTTGATGGACGGAGGACCTCTTCTACCAAAATGACTCGAGGTAGGGGTTGTGCCGAGGAGGTAGCCAACGTCGCGAGAGAATCAGCATGAGTGTTCCCACTTCTGGGTACGTGCGTCAGGCAGAAGTGATGAAATTGGGTTTGCAGGTGCTTAACTCGAACTAGATACTCTTGCATTCTTTCGTCCTTTGCTTCCATGTCCCCATTTATCTGCCCCACAATAAGTCTTGAATCCGAGAACATGTCTACGGATTTTTCCCCCAACTTCCGGATCATTCCCATTCCTTCCAATAGCGCCTCATATTCGGCTTCGTTATTCGTGGCTGAAAACCCGAGTCTCAATGACTTCTCTATGGTTATCCCTTCAGGTGAGAGTAGGACAAGTCCTAACCCTGAGCCCCTTTGGTTCGCTGCGCCATCGACGTGCGCTTTCCACCAGGTGTTTTCAAGCTGGGAGACCGTGCTGATCATCTTCTCATCAGCCCCTAGAGGTCCCGCCACATTTTGTTCCTCTAGCGTGGGCTCCGCAAACTCTGCTATTAGGTCGGCAAGGACCTGGCCCTTTACAGCAGTACGAGGCATGTACCTAATATCGAAAGCGCCCAAGATCGTTCCCCACTTTGCAATTCTGCTTGTGTAATCGGCGCTGCGTAGGACAGACTTTATGGGGAGTTGTGTCAGCACCACCACAGTGTGCGCTTGAAAGTAGTGTGGAAGTTTTCGCGTGGCCTGCACGATAGCCAAGATAGCCTTCTCGAGGGGAAGATAACGTGTTTCTGCCTCTTGCAGTGATTTACTGACGTAATAGACTGGTCGCTGTGTGCCGTTGTCTTCTCGGATTAGCACTAAGCTCACCGCATGCGAGGCTACCGCAATGTAGGCAAACAAAACCTCGTCGGCATTTGGACTGGACATAATTGGTGGTCGGGCGAGGTACTCCTTTAATTGTTGGAAAGCTACAGCGCAGTCTTCATTCCACTCAAATCCTTTCCACTTGTGTAATAGGAGAAAGAATGGCTTGCATCTATCTGCTAAGCACGAGATGAAATGGTTTAAAGTTGCTATCATACCAGTAAGCTTCTGGACTTCTTTAAGGTCCCGAGGAGGCTGCAAGTTATGGATGGCTTTTATTTGGTCGGGGTTAGCCTCAATGCCTCTGTGAGTCACCATATAGCCCAAGAATTTTCCAGATCCCACTCCAAATGAACATTTGGTTGCGTTCAACCTTAGTTTATACTTTCTTAGTACTTGAAAAACGTTGCCAAGGTCGTCAATATGGTTGGGAGCCAGCTTACTTTTAACCACCATGTTGTCTATGTACACTTCAATGTTTTTACTCATCTGCTGTTCAAACATCTTGGTCATCATCCTCTGATAAGTTGACCCGGCGTTTTTTAGGCCGAAGGGCATCACTTTATAATGATAATTCCTAACTGGGGTGACAAAAGCAGTCTTCTCCTGGTCTTCGGCTGCTAAGGGTATCTGGTGGTAGCCCTGAAAAGCGTCTAGAAAACTCATTCTAGGATGTCCGACAGTCGAATCTACTAACCGGTCTATCCGGGGCATAAGGAAGGGATCCTTTGGGCATGCCTTGTTTAGGTCGGTGAAGTCTAGCAGACCCGCCATTTCCCGCTCTTCTTCCTTACCACCACCGTGTTGGCTAACCATTCGGGATAGAAGACCTCTTTGATAGCCCCTGCTTTCTTCAATCTTGTGACCTCTTCTATCACGGCGTCGGTATGTTCTTTCGATGGTCGTCGAGGGGCTTGCCTCTTAGGTGTTATGGCCGGGTTCACATTAAGGCGGTGGCAGATGAAATCTGGGTCGACCCCGGGGGCCTCATAGGGGTCCCAAGCGAACACGTCTAAATTCTGTCGAAGGAAGGCAGTCAGTGCTGACTTCTCCTGGGGCGGCAATTCCGAGCCAATTTGAAAAAACCTTTCAGGGTCAGATCCGACGAGCACTTTCTCCAACTCCTCACAGTTCACCTCCATGGCTGGTCCTCCACTGCCCGCAGTTGGGACCGTAGTCATTAATTGCTATAAGCCGCTCTCGGCCGACGTGGAAGTTATGCGATCCTACTACCGCAAGATTGCTGACACCATGCATTGCCTAGCAACTCCCTGGTTCCCTATTATCTCTTTGATCTGACCTCCTGACGGATATTTCACATTTTGGTGTAAGGTTGATGACACAACCCCTAGGGTATGAAGCCATGGCCGGGCCACGATGGCTGTGTAAGGGGAGTATGCATCTATGACAATGAAGTTCACTTCTACCACCTCTGAGTCTGTTTGCACAGGTAACCTAATCATGCCTCTCGGGATGACGACCTTTCCTTCAAAGCTAACCAGGGGGGAATCGTATGGCAACAGGTCTTCCTGCTTCAAGTTCAATCCCTTATACAAATCAGGGTACATTATCTCCACCGCCCTGCCTTGATCAACTAACACCCTCTTGACGTCATAACCTTCTATCCTGAGCATCACGACTAAGGCATCATCGTGGGGTTGGATAGTTCCTTGTTTGTCTTCCTCCGTGAACCCGATTAATGGCGTGGCGCTCATTCTAGCCCTCTTGGATTCCCTGTCATCTGGCTTAGTCGGGAAACTGCTCACTGACATTACCCTGAAGGGGACAAAGCCTACCCTCCCAGGTGTGGCGAGAATGACATTAATTGTGCCAATGGGGGGCCTCAACGTACTTTGTCTGGTTTCATTGTTTGATGGTTCTTGCCACCCTTCAGAGCGATGCAGCAGATGTCTTAGCTTCCCTTCTCGGACTAGCCGGTCTAAATAGTTCTTCAAGTTCCTGCAATCATCAGTAGTGTGATCTGGCTCCTGATGGTAAGCGCAATACAGGGTCTGGTTACGCTTCAAAGGGTCGCCAGCCATCTTGTTCGGCCACTGGAAGAAAGGCTCATACTTCACATTCTCTAGGATCTTGTGAAGAGGTTCTCGGAACACAGCATGGACTGCCTGAGCCCCAGTAGATCCGGCCTGCTCTATATAGTCCCTTCTCGGTCTGTTGCTGTTGTTAAATCGTTCCGACCTGAAGTCCCTCCTCTCCTGAGGGACGACCTTCGCCTTTCCTTTTCCCATCTGCTGATCCTCCTTGACCCTTTTGTACTTGTCGATTCTGTCCATGAGTTGGCGCACGCTGGTGACTAGTTTTCCAGTGAGGGACTTTCTTAAACCATGTTCTGTCGACAAGCCCCTCTTGAACGTATTGATGACGACGTCATCGTTTTTCCCTTCGATCTCGTTATACATTTCCCAGTATCTATCCAAGTAGGCTTTCAGCGTTTCATTCTGTCCATGAGTTGGCGCACGCTGGTGACTAGTTTTCCAGTGAGGGACTTTCTTAAACCATGTTCTGTTGGCAAGCCCCTCTTGAACGTATTGATGACGACGTCATCGTTTTTCCCTTCGATCTCGTTATACATTTCCCAGTATCTATCCAAGTAGGCTTTCAGCGTTTCTCCTTCCCGCATGGACAAGGACAGGAGAGAATCGAGGGGCCGAGGGACTCTAGTGCTGGTGATGAAACGGGAATCAAAAGCCTGCGTCAGCTGTTTAAAGGAATCTATGGAGTTCGGTTGGAGGGAATCAAACCATCTCATCGCCATGGGTCCCAAACTAGATGGAAATATCCTACACATTAACGCCTCATCCCTGGTGTGGACGGCCATTCTTTAATTGAATTGGCTCACATGCTTCACTGGGTCGGACCGACCATTGTATATGGCAAACGTTGGTTGGTGAAACCGCTGAGGAAGCACTGCCCTCTCTATTCTACGTGTAAATGGCGACCGGGAGATGCGATCTAGGGCCTTACTCATGGTATCGTTGGCCAGGCCTTGGTAAGATGGGTCTTGTGACTCCGTTTACGAGGTCTCTCTTCCTCGTAAGAAAAAGTCTCGCTCGGGGGGGTTCTTGATCTTCGCCGATATTCATTATCCTCGTCACTGCTAGAGCCCAAGGAGGGTAAGGGACGTTTTTGTTGTGCTCGGCGCAGCTTTTTCTTCAAGTCATCAATCTCTTTTCGTAAAGCCTTTCGATCGTTTTTCTCATGGGACGCATGATCCTTCCCCTTTGAACGGCTTTTACTCGTATATGAGGTGTTCGCGCTTCCCTCTCGTTGGTTATCTTGGTCGTTCCCTCGTTCGTCATTTAAAAAATTGTCCTGCCGTTGACAATTTGCACGTCCAGTTTGGCGCGGGCCTGATCCTTCCATTTCTTACTGTTCACTTGTTGAGACACAAATTCTCCCCACATACGGCGCTAATTGTAAGGGCGGATTTTGGGGCCCAGGCCCAGTGAGCAGGCGATTCTGGCCCAAAAGACCCTCAACAATGAATTTGTAGAGAGTGGGTCGAAGAACTAGGTCAAGACAGAGTGCACGTAATTGTTAGTAAGCCATGCAACCATTTAAACGTGGGAACATTTTATTAAACCTCCTGGAATAACAGTTCACGGAATAACAACTTAGGCTTTTCTTACAAAGCTTCTCTCCTTTTCTCTCTCTTTTCCTTACTTTTTGCTCTCCAGCCTCCGATCCCTTGATCATGGGGGTTTTCTTCTCTTATATAGCATCTTTCGAATGATAATGGCCCTACACTTGTTGATCATCTGGGCCTCTACTTTAGTGTCTGTCCCATAGGACATCATCCTCCTTTTCTGTGAGTTGCACTGGCCAAGATAATATTGTTCTCCTGTCCTCTCCACATTAATGCGGCTAGAAAAGTAGCTTCCTTGCATTTAATGCGGCAGTTGTGGTTGCCCCCCTGAGCGTCCAGCATTTTCCTTCGATTTGGGACAACTTCCCACTATGTGAAGGGTGTGTGTTGGACTCCCATTTGATGCGTCCGAGGAGACATTCCTCCTCGGATGCCTCTTAAACATGCCCGGCCCGGCTCAACAGGGTTGGGCTGGAAGTCCTCTGGCCATGTCCTCACTTCCTGTTATGGTTGGGCCCCGCATGGGTGCCAAGGCCCACTGTTGACTGATGAACTTTACCCCCACAAGTTTTATGTGGAAGTTAAAGATATATTTTTACTGAATTATCCTCAAAATTTTGTTAGTGTTTGAATTCCTATATAAAAATAAAAAGGGAAAACTTCTGAAAATACGTTAGTGAGAGTTTGTGTTTGAAATGCTATTAAAAAAGGCATAAAGTTTAAGTATAAAATTAGTTGTAACTTAAAATTACAATTATACTCAATAAAATAAACACTAGTCTCTTTAAGGCTCTTCTATTTTTTTGGAAAGTTAATAATTTGCATCCATTATAATTTGGAATTATTACATTTTTCAATCACAAAAAAATCTGAGGGTGTGATGAGTATTATGGTTTGTAGATGAAATAATTTTTCATCACACCCTTAAGTTTTTTTGTGATTGAAAAATATAGTAATCCAAAATTATAATGGATGCAAATTAGAGAAGTGTTACGCTTACAATATTTTCACAGCAAATTAGAGGTGGTTAGTTGTTATTGATTCAAATTTGAACTTATCATTGAAATTGCTTTTCTACCCTACCATTAACAATTTGTCACGTAAAATTTGTTGTGAAAATATTGTGAATATAACATTTACTATTATTTAATAATTTTTTTTTTTTTTTTTTCATGCGAGAGCCCACACTCATTCACGAAATAATACAACTTGCAACGTCACGTTTCACGAAGGAGAAAGGTCGCGTACCATTTTGTGTTTTTTGATAAAATGCGACATATCGTGTACCTATTTTACCGGGAAAGTTATTTAAATAGAGAGATAGATACAACTAAAAACTATCACGCTTTAAAGAAGCACACCACACCAAATTATTAGAAAAAAAAAAAAGGTACAAAGAAGTAACTGCAGTTTCAAAAGAGGAAAGAGAGAAGGCAGAGAGGCAGAGTACTAAACTGTTCTCTCTTCAATAGGGAGCGACGAGGAGAGGGAGGGAGAGAGGAATATATTCAAAAAGCACTTCAAAAAGTATGTTTACTATTTTCCATTTCTATTCTTTCATTCATTGATATCATATTTTCTTTTCTTTAACTTTTTATTTGTTTTTCAAAAACCAGTTTTACTTTTTATTTTTTTGAAGTTAACTATCTTTTTTTTTCTTTGCTTATAATTTTTTGATTATTAAGTTTGCATATAAGACAAAATCAAACTGCATTGCACGATAAGAGAGGCCTTTCTTTTTTTTCGATAGTAAAGAAGGGCCTTTTAGAAGAGAGAACAAAAATAAAATGATTGTCAAGAAAAGTAAACATGTTTTATCGGAAGGGAGAGAGAGAGAGAGAGAGAGAGAGAGAGAGAGAGAGAGAGAGAGAATAGTTTTATCATTTATGATAGTTGAGGCGGGTAACAAATTAAAATTTGTAATTTTCAAAATACTAAATTAATCCCTAAAGTTTATAAAATAAAAGATAAAATCTATAATTTTAAAATGTAAAAATTAAACCTCAACTCATATAAGGGAAATAACATTGTGTTTTAAACTTAATAGTATATACTAAGCTGGTGTTTGGGTATTGCGTTTTTTATGTTGCTTTTTTTTTTTTTTGACGTGTGTTTGGCACTATTCATTGTTTATAAACAATGCCAAACACGTGAACAGTAATTTTTTTAATTATTTTTAATTTTCAGTAAAATAAGCGATATCCAAATGGACTGGTTTGATTTGTGCTTAATTCCCTTTGAAATTATACCGATCAATTTTTTACTTTCTGAAAGTTTAGGGTTTAGTTTGTTACACTTTTTAAAATGTAATTTTTTCCAAACTATTTTTTGTTTAAATCAAACACACTTTCTAGCTTAGGATAAAAAAGTCTTTTTCGAGTGAAAAATAAGAAAAATATATAATAAAAAAATGTTTTAAAAACAAAAACATACCACAAAAAAACCCAACAGAACATACCTTAAAGTGTTGAATGCCTTGAAATGAACATAATTGAATTGAATAAATATTAATTCTTATTTTTTTATTCTTTTCTTATAATTTAATAAGGACAAAGTTTTCTTTATTCTTTTTATTGTATATGAATTTTGACAAATTTATCATTGAATTATATTTTTTTTCATATATTATATGTTTGTAAAATTTTCAAAAAATTAAAGATTAATAGTTATGTTATCCGCGAATGTTTAAATATTAGGTTTTTTTTTAATTTTTTTTTATTATATAAGATTATGTATAAAAAATAAGTTTATGGATCGAATATTAAGTAACATTCAATTGGAACAAAATTTATCATACGTGTTAAGAACATAAAAAATGTGCAATCCAACCATTAAATTTCAAAATATGTAATAATATTAATTTTTTTAATGATTATTGGCGGCTTAGAGACAACTTTTATCCATTTAGTAAGGACAAAGTTTTATATGAGGGGAGCAAGTTATACCATTGAACTGCAAGCTCTTAACTTGCTTTTAAGGTGTATTAAGGAGAATTTTAGGGGCTGTTTGGATTTGTTCTTTTCTATCACTTATAACTCAAAAATATCCTTAATTTAATTAATTTATCTTTATTTCTAAAACATAAAAATAAGGTTAAAACTGTAAATTGACAAAAATTAAAAACAAAAAACCTACCCATGTTTATAAAATTACCCCATGTTTTATAAAACTTCCCATTATCCCATCTACACAACCAAAACTACCCCATGTTCCAAAAAATAAAACCTACCCATGTTCCCAAATAGAAAAAAAAAAACCCTAAGTTCCTATTAAAAAAAAAAACTAAAAAAAGATCTCATTATAAGTATGAAGCATGTATGACGAGACTAATATTCAAAAATGCTCCAACTCTCTTATATTCCTTCAATTACTCACATTTTTATTTATTTATTTTTTTAAGCTTTATCAAGATTTACCTTTTTCTTTTTTAATTTTCAGTTTCTCTTGCTCACTATTCTCACTATGTTGAATTTGGTTTTTTTTTTTTTTTTTTTTTCACCTCAAATGAGGCTAGTCTTATTTAATAGTTTGTATTTTATAATCATCAATGAACAGTTGAAATTAAATTATATAGGATGGTAATATGGTATATAAAAATAAATATGTATATACTATACATCTAATTATTAACTTTGGATAGTTATAGAAAAATAAAAAATAAAAAAATAAAACTGGGGAGTTATTAAAAAATTATAATTAACGTCGGATAAAAAATAAACTTGGGAATTGGGATTAAATACATGAGAAAAAATGATGGCTTTTTTTCCATTTCATTTATATTTTATGTATGTAACGATAAGTTCATAAAAAATATAAACACAATTGCAAGGCTAAAGCACACTTGGCAAGAGGGAAGGAAAAAAAAAAAATATATATATATATATATATAAATGATTTTTTAATTCAAAGATCAAGATAAGTCTGACACAAGTCATAGGTTGAAGGTTAATAGGGGGCTCGCAAAAAGAGGGTAAAAAAATTAATAGAGTAATTTTTGTGTTACATAAAGTGACACAATATTAATCATAATTTGTTTTTGTAATAAGATGTGCTTGGTGAAAGGATGTTCTTATATGAACACATAAATTTTTTTATCAACTGCAACTCACCATATAAGTGACCAATATTTTTACAACTTTACATGGCACCAGAATTTTTCAAATTAATATGAGCAAAGAATGGTGTAATGAGTTTTAGTAGACTATAGAGTAGACAGGAGAGAGTAGAGTAGTAGGTTTCAATTAATATTTGGATGACCTTTGACATCCCAATCAACTATCAAGAATGCTTTTTGCAGACTCTTATCATAATTCACAGTCTTTTCAGTGTCCATCTTTGCGTGACCCCAAGCCAAACCAAAATAGACAATACGATCTTTTTTACTGACATACCCATGTGAGAAACTGACATAGTGTTGTTAAAAAAAAAAAAAATTTTGATGATTTTATGTGATAAGAGTAAAAAGTTAATTACAATTTTTATTAATTACAACTTCTCATGATACTATCAATACTGTTTAGAATTAGAGTTCCCATTTGGCCATTAAGCAATTTCTTGTGAGTGCTTATATTATCTTATTAGTTATTACGTAGATTTCCTTATATATCTCTATATTTAGTTGCTTCTTTTTATAATCATCTGGTCTATATACTCTATGTAGCATGTATAGAGATTTCTTTTTGTGATTGTTATATGTTTAATATCTTTTGCTTAAGATGTTAATTTTTTTTTCTGGGTAATTAATATTCTATTAAACATGCTTTTTTTTGGGTACCTGTTTGATATCCTTTTTTTTCTTTGTGATTGATATGTTTGATGTCTATCCACTCATGTTTTGGTCTGTGAAGTAACAAGTTGTTTCTTTTTATATGCATAAACATGTCTGTGTTTTTAGTTTTTTTTTTTTAAATATTAATTCTTCTAAATGGATATGATTCTTGTAATCTTTGCCTGATATTTTTTGTTTTTAAAATTAATTCATGAAGGTTTATCATTTATGGGCTCGCAATGTGAGAGAGAGAGAGAGAGAGGGAGGGGGGGGGGGGGAATCTATTGGCAAAAAAAAAAAAAAAAAAAACCCACCGACAATTTGTTATTCAGAGGCTGAAAAAGTATTGTTCCTGTGAAATGACACTTGGCGTGAAAAATTAAATCCCTTTTTATTTTAGATAAGAACATATATATATATATATATATATATTTACTTTTCAAAACACCTTACATTAAATTATTAAGGTATTGTTATATTTAGTGTAAATTTATGTGGAAACATTTTTAAAAGAAAACCATGAAACAAACTTCAAATAAATCCACTACTATAAAATCTATTACAACTTGTTTTCAAATTTATTCCTATGGTGTATTTGTATACTGTTTATTTTGTTGAAAATTTCACACATAGGAAAAGG
Source organism: Quercus lobata (assembly GCF_001633185.2). Classification (NCBI taxonomy): domain Eukaryota; kingdom Viridiplantae; phylum Streptophyta; class Magnoliopsida; order Fagales; family Fagaceae; genus Quercus; species Quercus lobata. Next base: position 25,798,387 of record NC_044912.1, on the reverse strand, counting down.
AGGGAAAATTTTTTAAAAAAACTTACAGTTGTGTATATTCAAAAAAACTTTTATTTTGCTGAAAACAAAAAATAATAAAAAAATAATTTCTAATTACTGTTTATACACATAAAATACTATTTATTTACCTTAATATACTGTTCATGTTTTATGAACGATGCAAGAAACGCTGGTCAGAAAAAGAAAAACAAAAAAGAACAAAAATGCAAACACAGTCACAAAACGCGTTTCTAAACGCGTACCGGATATTTTCGCCCACTTTGAATACAATCCCAAATTTGTCTTTCACCTTATATGTTTCAATGTTAAAAAGAAAAAAATTCATCGCCTTTTTTTTGCTCTCACATATTGTAACTTTGCTCTTTTTTTTTTCTTCTTTTTCTCTCACTAGCAAACACATTCTCCCAAAAAAAAGTCACTTAAACATATATACAAATTTATAATTTGTTGATTTGTACCACTGTGAGTTAGTGGTGGACACATTCCACCTACTATATTTGACTATTTACAAATACACAAATTAACCGGTTGTGAAATGAATGCAAAAATAAGTACGTGTAATTATTATTATTATTATTATTATTATTATTGAAGAAAAGCAGAAGTGAGAATGGTTGAATTAACTTAACTTCTAGTAGAGAAGTAGAATTAACCTAAAATATCACGTAACCGACTTTAAATGGGAGTAGAATTGTCCAAGCTCATACCAAAAGAGGTATTATATATGATGTGGGCTGGACTTTTAAGGTGCCTTGAACCCAAACAATACACTGATATATGCTTTAATCTGAAAAAGACAAATGTATTGGGTTAAACGGGAACTGGGTGAGTTCAGGCTACAGAGCAAGAGTGGTAAAGAAAGCATTAACTTTCATTTCCTTGACACGCAAACAGAAACAAGGCTCTCTGCTCTGAAGTCTTTCCACTTTCAGTGACCATCTTTGCATGCATGACTCCAAATTTTCACCAAAACAATGTGCGTTTTTTCTGAGATTCATAGCATTTCAAGTCTCTGCTTGTTGTTTCTTCACTATCCTCTACCTATTCAACTCATTTTAGGTTTCTGAAGTACCAAGTAAAGTAAGTGTACCCATTTGGTTATTGAGCAACTTTCTTTCAAGTGCCTTTTGTCCTATTACAAGTGATTTCTTTTTGTGTTTCTATGTTATTTGTTTGAGTTGTTTCTTATTATCATCTGGGCTATATAGAGATTTTGTTTTTGTGATTATACTATGTTTCATGTCTTTTGCTTTTAAAAATATTATATTTTCTTTTGTTGAAGGAAAAAATATATTAATTTTTCTGGGTAATCTTCGGTTAAAAGCATGATTTACCTGTTTCATGTCTTTCCTTGTAATATGTGTTGATGTTAAGTGCTTATTATCCTATTACGTAGATTTCTTTGTGTGTTTCTATTTTAGTTGTTTCTTATTATCATCAGGACTACATAGAGATTTTCTTTTTGTGATGGTAATATGTTTGATGTTTTTGGCTTTTAAGATACTACTTTTTTCTGGGTAATCTTCTATTAAAAACATTCTTTACCTGTTTGATGTCTTTCATTTTTCGATTGTATATGTTTGATGTATTGATTAGTTACTCTTGCTTTGTGGAGTTTGTTAAAAATTGTCCCAAATCCCTAATTTCCCTAATTTGATCTGGTTTGGATTTTCTCAGTACGTATGAAATGTCTATTCCTTGGTAAACAAGTAATGTTACTCCTTGTCTGATGTAGGTATTGATGTCTACTTGTAATGGCCCAAAGGTCTCTCACATGTGGAGGAACTTCTGATTAATTTGAGTTCTTAAGTGATTTTGAAACTTGTGAGTACTTTTTGGGTGTGCAAACACTTTGTGAATTCATGCCTTGCTACTCACAGATGTAGTCTATTGCTGAACCATGTCAATTCTTAGTGTTCTATCTTCTGTGCGGATGTGTTTATTTTTAAATTCTATCTTATTATTATTATTTGAGATCTTTCTATAATGCACAAACATGTTTGTGGTTCTCTTTAAATTATTATTATTTTTTATATGGATATGGATAATGTAATCTTTGTCTGATATATGGTTCTGCTTCTAATAGGTGTTCCTATAAATCCTTTGAAAAATCAAATTATAACGCATGATGGGTTTGTTTAATCCACCTATGCCTACAAAACAACGAGGTTTTGGATCTTCCTCCAACTCTAGCAGAGCTTGTGGTGCATTTGTGCGTCAGTGTGTTCCAAGTGAAGCTAAGGGTAGTAATGCCACTGTAATGCGTGATAAAAGTGCTTCTAGATTCAATAAGCCTAGTGCTCCTAATAGCAGTGCTAAGGATATGCACAAAGTGCTAAGCTTTGGTCGATCAATTTCTGCTTCTTCTAATGTCAGTGTTTTAGGTAAGAAGAGGAAGCCCATGGAAGAATGCAAGCCATTGGTTTCAGATGAGAAATGTGATGGAACTTCCAAAAGAACTAGCGTGAGCTATACATACAAACAAAATGAGGATGTTGTGAATCAAAAGCTTAGAGTTTGGTCCAAGTATTTCAAACCTATTGTTAGTCCTCGAAAGAAAGTGGAGGCGGCTCTGAATCTATTTAGAGAGTTGTTGAGCAAGCGCATGAGAGAAATGAAAGCAGAGTCAGACTTCAAAAGTGGGGCAACCAGGGCTGCTTATATGGAAGTGGCAAAGGATCTTCAATGGGAACGAAAATGGGTTAACGTAGACAAACGGATAGGACCTGTTCCTGGAATTGAAGTTGGTGACAAGTTTGAGTGTGCAACTGAACTGAATGTTATTGGTCTTCATCGACAATTTCAGCGCGGTATTGATTACGTGATGAAGGGTAAACAAAAATTGGCCACAAGTATTGTTGCTTCCGGTCGATATGCCAATTACATGAGATCACCTGAGGTATTGGTTTATATAGGTCAAGGTGGGAATCCAAGGGCTGGAAAAAGTGAACCAAAAGATCAGAAGCTTGAGCGTGGAAACCTTGCTTTGAAGAATAGTATGGAAGCCGGAACTCCTGTAAGGGTAATTCGAGGCTTTGAAAGTTCTAAGTCTTCGAAAAACATGATATACATCTATGATGGCTTGTATGTTGTGGATGAATTTACACAAGGAAGAGGAGAATTTGGCAAGCTTGTATTCAAGTTCGAGTTGATAAGGATTCCGGGGCAACCGAAGCTTACTATATAGGAGATAAATGTGGAAATGTTTTCTAGTTTTGCAATGCTAAGTAGATGTTTTCTGTTTTGTTTTTTGTTTTGCTTTCAAATCAGTAGGGATTTCTCTGTTTTGTAAACTTAGCTTTATTCAGTTGAAGTCGTTTCTTTAAGTGTTTGATAAATACTGTTGTAAATGTCTTAGATATCATGGGTGGTTTGAAGAAATTATAGAGGGTTATCTTAGAAACTTTGAGGGAAAAAATAAAAAGCAATTAAGATTTCTCCATTCAAAGTAATTAATTAAACCAAAGACATTCTGCCAGGACAACAGTTTTAGTAAAGTATTGGCTAGTGCTTGGTTGTATCTATGTTATGACCGGAGATGATATGCTAGATAAGTTATTATTTGAATTAGAAGTAAATTTTTATTTGAGAAGAAAAAAACAAATTAGAAGTATTTAAATTCAGGTGTAGTGATAGATTTTTATCTCTAAGGTAGCAGTAGATTAGTATTATTATTTGTTTGTGTTCAAATTAACTTCTATGTTTTAGGATATGAATTAGGATTGATTCCTATGTTTTAGAATTTGTTGTTGAGATTATCTCATTCTTAACTATTTGTGCGTGTTTTTGTTTCTAAAAAAAACAACTACGTATTTATATAGTTTCTCAAAAAAAAAAAGAAAAAAGAAAAAAACTATATACGTACAATAAATGCATTATTGAGAATTAAATATAAAATTAATCAAAATGTCTATTTTCCCTCTCAAGTTTATCTTTTCTTTTTTTTTTTTTGGGCAATAATAAAGACAGAAGAATCACTATCTTTTATATTCAGCAAATTATTCTGGTTCAGGACAGTCTATTGGTGGCAAGTGATGGTGGTAATTGTATTATTGCTAACCGTTCTGCCACCACCACCATTTTCATTGAGAATTTTATGTGTAAATCAAAATTAAAAAGTTCTATTTTCAACCAAAACGACGGAAAACAAATAATTTTTTCCCAAAATCATTTTGCATTTCTTTTTTGAATGTTCTACTTATTACCTGAACTCCTCCCCTCCTTTCAAACCCTTAGTAACAAGGGAGTTGCCATTAATTAAATTATTTGGGTAGTCAGGGAAATCACTTCACATTGACACCGAAACAAATGGAGACTAATAAGTTTGTGTTAATTATAAAAAGGTGCCTCACTCGTGAAAATGAAATCATGTATTTCTTAACTTTGTAAAAGTTGTTCTTTTTCGGCATTATTGAACATTTTGGTACCGAAGACTAATTATTATTCAATTAGCCTTCCCTCTCACCGAAACTTGCATTTATGTCAAATTATGTTTATAAATTTCCATGTGTTAACAAGGTGAATGCATTTATTTCTATGGATTTTTATTATTTATTTTTTTGAGATAAGTAGACAATAGAGAGGGGGGGGGGGGGGGGTAATAACAACACATGCAATCAAATATAAAAATTAATCGTGCGGGTGCCCTTCAATTGGTTTGAAATAATTCAATATTTTTTTAATTCACTAAAGGAATATATATATTTTTTAATTATATTAATCTTAACAATTTATATTTTCTAATTTCTTTAATATATATAATATGAAACCGCATAATTTTAATAACCTATATTTGTGTTATATGATTAAAAAATAGTATTAACATGCGTAAAGGATTTTTTACTAAGAACAAAATTAATCAAACATAGTTCACATGGATATCGAAGATTTCAAAAGAGAACCTTTGAAATTTGAATTAATATCTATACTATATATAATAATAGAAGCATTGTATTTAATTTTGTAAAGCTAAAAAATCTCTTACTTTTCTTTGCTCTCACTAAGGGAGTCAATTTCGTACCTAAGACAGTTTCAATTTGGTTAGAGGAATGAAATATTTTTATACTTGTTGGGATCGGTGTACTGTTTCAAGATTACCATTATTTATAAATTTTTAATTTTCTATACATATACACACACACACACACACACATATCTATATATATATATATATACTAGTATTATGCCCGTGCGATGCACGGCTTAGTAAAAAAACTTATATATAAATTATTATTATTTTTGATAATATAATCAAATTTAATAAAAATTAAAATGGTAAAAATATTTTTAAAATTAAGTACATGGAAAACGTATATTATGTAAGTATTTTTTTTTTGCAAAAAAAGATATTATAAAATATTTTTAAAAAATTATGGCAAGTTTTAAATTTTTAAAAGATCTTAGTATTAAAATTGTAATTTGATTATGTGTGTGTGTGTGGCACTTAAAAATATTTCCATTCTAATTATAGATAAATTTCTTGCATATATGGCCAAAAAAAAAATCCATAAACTACCAAAAAAAAAATCCATAAATTACAAAAAATGTAAGTATTTAGACTACAATATAAATGTAAAATTTTATCTATAAATTACCAATCAAAACCACTTTAATGTTTCCATAAGGGAGGAGATAATCTGTATAATCAATTAAGAACACCAAATAAAAAAATAGTATCAATAATTAAGATAAATTGTGTGGGGCCCAATAATTTATGGGCCAGGCACATTTGCTCGTGGAGAGTCCGAAGGCCCAAGCCGAGGAGAGCTATGGCCCAAGCCCGATAACATAGAGCACAAGACAGTTTTGGAATACAGCCGAGGACAGTTCAGTCCTCGGCAGATCCAAAATCCCACCGGAAAAAAGGGGTAAAACTAGTATAGGACTAAACTTGAAAAGAGACCTAAAATATCTTGGGAAAGTTACCCTTATGACCCTTCCTAGATAAGACTCTGCACCTAGCAGAGCCGTATTCTTCAACTTTATCAATCATCCCCAACAATTCTGGGATTAGACTGATGGGACAAATATCAGTCTTGTAAAGGTTGACTCTACACGTGGACGAAGGACAGCTAACGCAGGCGAGTATAAAAGAAAAAAATAAGTAAATCTAGAGGGGGCTCCCATTCCACCTCCAAAAAAAAGGGCTCCATGGGGGAAAACACCAGGAGAACACTTGCACATCACAGGAAAACCCCTCGTCGGGTAACCGGGGTAAAACCTTAATGATTCTCGAATCAAGTCCGAGGAGTCCAACCCCATAGGATGCGACACTGTAGGGCTTAAATGTTCAAACCCAACTCCTCTTTCTATATAAATTCCTCTAAAATCAAGACCGGAATATCGCCCCGTGACCAACGGCTAGTTTTTCAAGCCCACTCTCTACAAATCATATTGTGAGGGATCTTTCATGTGCGAGTCCAACATCATCATTGGGCCGCAAAAGAATCGTGTCCTTACAATTGGCGCCGTCTATGGGGAAGGTTTGTGCGTTGGCGTGGGTGGCGGTGGAGTCGACTCTCTAGCAAGCAGAGGTTCGTGAGGTTTCCTACGTCTCCGGCAACACACAGCTGTTGCTCCGACATAAACTTCTGCTAGGGGCTATGCCTTGCAGTGCCAACGGCGCGGGCAGCTCTAGGGGCTTTTGGCCACAAACCAGCTCTCCCCGCCCTGGTCTAGGGGCTTACATTCGAAGCAAAAACGAAAGTAAAAAAAAAAAAAAAAAATCACAAGTTTTGGACAGAACCAAGGCCTTGCATGGTCCTCGGACTCAAGCCTATGGGGAAACCAAGTACAAAAAGGAAAAAATCACAAGTTTTGGACAGAACCAAGGCCTTGCATGGTCCTCGGACTCAAGCCTATGGGGAAACCAAGTACAAAAAGAAAACAAGTTTTGGACAGAACCAAGGCCTTGCATGGTCCTCGGACTCAAGCCTATGGGGAAACCAAGGAAATCTTACAAAACTTTGGGGAAACCAAGTCTTACAAGTTTTGGACAGAACCAAGGCTGCTGGTCCTCGGACTCAAGCTATGGGGAAACCAAGTACAGAAAGGAATCTTACCGTTTTGGACAGAACCAAGGCTGCATGTCCTCGGACCCAAGCCTATGGGGAAACCGACTATTTAAAAAAAAAAAAAAAAAAAAAAAAAAAAAAAAAAAAACTGTGGCGCATAAACCTCAAAATTCATCCGAAGAGAACTCCTCGTTAACAGTTGGGTTAATCCCTTAATTGGACGGATTCCCCAGTCTACCCTCGGATCCCCAGTACCAAAGGGGCTGATGTGATACGGTGCAATATATTACCCAAAAGCACAATCAAAGTCCCTCGCTACTCGGCTACCCTCTCGGACGAATTATTTAGAGTTTATCGTTCTCGGACATTGGTCTAGTATGCATCGCGCAGCACTCAGCGGTTATCCCGATTAGTTCCAAAAGTTTAATTTATTGAGGGTTACCATTGTGATACTTGATAATATTTGTGAGTTTAAACAAGTAAGAATCTGTGTTAAGGCATTTTTCTGCCCGGAATATCATTAAGGACAAGCTTACATTTAATATTCATGCACAAAGTAGTTGTTGCAGAGAAGAAAAGTATGTATAAAGAAATAAACACATCTTTTATTAAGACAAAGGAACAGTACAGTGTACAATGAAAAGCTGAAACAAGCTTACATTAAAGCTAACTACGTAAGTAAAGAAAAATACAAGAGAGTGAAGATAAAGCCGAGGAGGTAGCACAGAGGAGAGGTTGGCTACTGCTTCAAGACCTTATTCTTCCTCAATGCTTTTGCATGCCCATAACTCAGGCAGCCAAAGAACCCAACTTGAGCCTCACACCACTGAAGGAAAGGTGCAGGGAGCCGGAAGTTGAGTAGCCTTCACCAAAAATTTGCCTGCAACAAGGCAGAGGTGTTGGTGGCGGAGAATCTTTCTTCTGGCACACCAAAATTCTGGCATGAACAGAACCTGCTTCGGATTTTGACTAAAAGAGGGAGAAACGCCCTTTCCCCTCTGTCGAAACGGAATATTCCCTTGAATTTATGCCTCCTTTGCCCGTACCTCACTATCTTGAGTCTTAGGAGGACACGGCGCCTTTGTGGCGGAGAGAGTTCCTTTTCCCCAACCCTCACCTCAAACATGATGTACTAAGGGAGGAAATTGAAAGATTTGTGCGTAGGTAAAGCAACTTTCTCTCCTATTTATTTAAAAAGATAAGGTGGTGGCATTTAATTCACGCAGCGTCCCAAGGAACGCTACAGACAAAATGTCTCCGGCTCGATTTCCAACACCGTCTGCAACCCTGGGATTAAAGGAGTCTCGTGAAGGCGCACCTCGAACACTGGGACGCCAAAAAGTACCGCGTGACCTAAGACTACGGAAATACCTCTTAATTTGTGGGCCCAGTAAATTCGCGGCCCAGGCCCGTTCTGCATGGGGGCCCAGGGACAGAACCAAGGCTTTGCATGGTCCTCGGACTCAAGCCTATGGGGAAACCAAGTACAACAAAGAAATCTTACAAGTTTTGGACAGAACCAAGGCCTTGCATGGTCCTCGGACTCAAGCCTATGGGGAAACCAAGTACAAAATAGAAATCTTACAAGTTTTGGACAGAACCAAGGCCTTGCATGGTCCTCGAACTCAAGCCTATGGGGAAACCAAGCAAAAAAAAAAGAAGAAAAATTACAAGTTTTGGACAGAACCAAGGCCTTGCATGATCCTTGGACTCAAGCCTATAGGGAAACCAAGTACAAAAAAGGAATCTTACAAGTTTTGGATAGAACCAAGGCCTTGCATGGTCCTCGGACTCAAGCCTATGGGGAAACCAAGTACAACAAAGAAATCTTACAAGTTTTGGACAGAACCAAGGCCTTGCATGGTCCTCGGACTCAAGCCTATGGGGAAACCAAGTACAAAAAAGAAATCTTACAAGTTTTGGACAGAACCAAGGCCTTGCATGATCCTCGGAATCAAGCCTATGGGGAAACCAAGTAAAAAAAAAGAGAGGAGAAAAATTACAAGTTTTATAACTGCTCGAATGGGGAAAGTTCCCGACTCAAATACTGTAAAATGTTAAGGCCAATAAAAGTGTTAGGATGATAGTGGGGCACTCCACTATTCGGTAGCCTAAGGGGGCTGTTCATTTTTGCGGGTGATATGTCTTCGAATGATTACTTCCTACACCGAATAGAGCATCCAGTTCTAATCTCGGCATTGTTTCGGGCAAGTATCGTTATTCACAGGTACGCACTGCTATGTCAAACAATTCTGTTAAAGTTGTGGTGACATCTTTTTATTAGCAAGTATTTTGGCCTTAGTTGTCATCGATTCAAATGCTATATTATTGTGCGAGCAGCGTTTGCAAATTTGTAAAAACATAGAGACAGAACATGCGAAGTAAAATAACAACAATTTTTATTAATATGAAAAATTATTACAACGTACAAAGAGGGGCTCAAACAAGCCTATACAAAAGGTGAGCTGCCGAAGCAATACTAACATCCGCAGTACAGATAAGTAAACAGCCAGATGTCTTTTAAACTCGTCTTCAAAGTCTCTCCAATCTCTGCCTTAGTATTGCTCATATCGAAAGAAGAACCTTCTTTGGAAAAAGATGAAGGAGAAGGAAGAAGAATTTGAAGGAGAAGGAAGAAGAGGGTGGAGGAGATGGATGAGGAAGATGGAGGAGATGAATGAGGAAGATGGAGGACATGAGTAAAGAAGGAGGAGAAGAAGAGAGAAGAGATGAAAAGAAAGAAAAATGAGCTGTAATAAAGGCTCGGCATTGCCAAAACCTCCCTTTCCAACCAGGAGGTTGGATAGCCGGGTTTTGAGGGGTTATTGTGGGGCCCAATAATTTATGGGCCAGGCACATTTGCTCGTGGAGAGTCCGAAGGCTCAAGCCCGATAACAAAGAGCACAAGACAGTTTTGGAATACAGCCGAGGACAGTTCAGTCCTCGGCAGATCCAAAATCCCACCGGAAAAAAGGGGTAAAACTGGTATAGGACTAAACTTGAAAAGAGACCTAAAATATCTTGGGAAAGTTACCCTTATGACCCTTCCCAGATAAGACTCTGCACCTAGCAGAGCCGTATTCTTCAGCTTTATCAATCATCCCCAACAATTCTAGGATTAGACTGATGGGACAAATATCAGTCTTGTAAAGGTTGACCCTACACGTGGACGAAGGACAGCTAACGCAGGCGAGTATAAAAGAAAAAAGTAAGTAAATCTAGAGGGGGCTCCCATTCCACTTCCAAAAAAAAGGGCTCCATGGGGGAAAATACCAGGAGAACACCTGCACATCACAGAAAAACCCCCCGTCGGGTAACCGGGGTAAGACCTTAATGATCCTCGGATCAAGTCCGAGGAGTCCAACCCCATAGGATGCGACACTGTAGGGCTTAAATGTTCAAACCCAACTCCTCTTTCTATATGAATTCCTCTAAAATCAAGACCGGAACATCGCCCCATGACCAACGACTAGTTTTTCAAGCCCACTCTCTACAAATCATATTATGAGGGATCTTTCATGTGCGAGTCCAACATCATCATTGGGCTGCAAAAGAATCGTGTCCTTACAAATTGCATTATCTAATTTTTTTTTTTTTAAATCATATAATTTAAGCAATAATTGAACTACTTTAATAGAAAAATAGAAACTAAAAAAAAAATGAAGATAGCTCTTCTCACATAAATCTCATAATTTCATATTGTAGATGAGCTCCATCCCAAATAGATTCAGTGATAATATTTTGACCGAAACAAATATTCCATAAATTACAAAAAATAAAAAATATAAGTATCTAGACCTTCTAGAGTATCACAATCAAAATAATTTAAAAAATAGATAAATGAAAGTACATAAAGAAAAAGAAAAATTGTATTGCAATGTAAATGTGTAAAAGTTTACATATAAATTACCCGTGTCTAACTATTTTGATGTTGTCATTTGGATCTAGCCATCTTGATATTGCTATAAGTGAGGAAATAATCTGTACAATCAATTAAGAACACTAAATCAAAAAAATACATCAATAATTAAGATGAATTGCATTATGTAAAATATTTTAAAAAAAGCATAGAATTTAAGCAATAATTGAACTACATTAATAGAAAAATGTAAAAAGTAAAAAGAAGATAGCTATTCTCATTGAAGAAGCCAAACCCTTCATTTAGTAGTTCTTCACTTAATTAATTTTGGTTTTTTATGTATTGATTTTAGCATTCTTAAATAGTAGAGTGGAGTAGGTTTAGTAGAGTTTTAGTTCAACTCAATTTCTCTTGGATTCAAGAGTTTTAGCTCAACTCAATTTCTCTTCGATTCAAACTTAATTGGTAGAGCTATTTTCTTTTTATGTGTATTATTATATGTTTTTTTTATTGGTTGTTTTCTTTTTAAGTGTAGCTATATCGATTTTTAAAAAAAAAAATCATAAAAACGTGCTCTATGTTGCTGTTTTTTTTTTTTTTTTAATTAAGATTTGTTTTTCAACTTTTTTTTTTTTTGATAAGATTTTTTTTTTCAACTCAAACGTGTGCTATGTTGCAGGTTTTTTTTAAGTAAATTTTTATTTTTATTTTTATAAAGGATTAGATAAAGAATTTAGATTGAAATCAAATAAAGATAAAATTTTGATTGTAATTAAATTATGATTTTTATCAACTTAGATTTTACCTTTTTTTTAATTAAGAATTTTTTTATAAAGGATTAGATGAAGAATTTGGATTGTAATCAAATTAAGATAGAATTTGGATTGTAATCAAATTATGATAGAATTTGGATTGTAATCAAATTATGATTTTTATCAACTTAGAAATTATAGGAGAAGTTAAAATCATATAAATGTGTACTATGTTGTTGGTTTTTGTTTTTATAAAAAATAAGGTTCTTTTTACGTGTAGTATTATTATTATTATATATATATTTTTTGCTATTTTCTTTTTAAGTGTTATATCTGTTTTTTTTTTTTTTAATATAGAAACATACTATGTTGTTGGTTTTTTTTTTTAAAAAAAAAATTATAATATCACGTGTAAACTCTAATTTAAAGAAGAATAAGAGATAGAAACTGTAAAGTATATGTGAGTTTGTGGTAGAGATAGAAACTGTTTTTTTTTACATTTTTCTATTAAAAAAAAAAAAACCAACAACACGTGATAGTAGAGATAGAAACTGTTTTTTTTTTTTTGTTATACGTGATAATATAATTTAAATTAAAAAAAAGGATTAGATGAAGAGTCTATTGATTTTAGACTTTGTTGATAACATTTTAGATAAACACAACTACTATAGTTGTAAATCAAATATTACTTTATTTCATTACTTGATTTGTCATATTTATCCAAAAAATATGTATATATCTATTCTTAAAATCTAAAAATTTATTAAAATTTCTGCAATTTGGTGAAGCCACTTGGCACAACCACGACGTCTAAGCCCAACTTTTATTATATATAATATGATGTTTGTATTTATTTATGTAAGTATGATTTTTTATTTTTATCAATATAAAACTTAAAATCTAAATATTTTATAAACTTAACATTAACCCAATATATTATCTAAAATAAAATGTTTTTTAATATTTTTTTTTCTATTTAATTTTTTTTTTTAAATTGTACCAGCCAAAACACACAAAAATATCTCCAATACAAGCGGTATAGGCTGGCACAATTGGGTTTTTAATCTAGTACATTTTAGAGGATCATACTAGTACTAGTTTAATGACCGGTACAATATATTTTCTTAGTAAGTTGGTACTGATACAGTATTGACTTCCTTGATTGTAGGGTTGTTAAGTGGGTTGAAATGAGTTGTATCACATTGATGTCAACTCAATACAACCTGTTTATTAAGCGTGTTAAGTGGGTCGAGTCATGTCAACTTGCCTCATTAACAGGCCATGTTAGGATTGAAGGAACATGATATGATTATTAAATGAGTTGGGTTCGAGTTAAGCTATTTAGTCGAATAACCTTACCTCGACACAACATGAACACGGTACACTAACCTGAATTGACACCTCTACTTAAATATTACACAGGCACTCTTTTTTCTCTCATTTTTCTTTTTATTTCATGATTTGTTGATTTGTGCATAAATGAATGATTAACATTCTCTACCTACTACGTTAAACTACTTAAAAATGCACAAATTAACAAGTCGTGAAATGGGTGAAAAATGAATATGCATGTGTATATATATTTGCAGTTTGATGAAAAGCGTGAGTTCAAAATGAGAAATGGCTGTAATTACATTAACTTCTAAAGCATTAGCATGATGTCAAAAAAAACTTATTTTACATCCTTAAACACTATTTTATATATTTTACTAACTCATTTTATAACTCACCTTACATTTTAGTTTTTATTTTTACCTACAAGTCTACAACCTAATAAAATGATATAAACTATTTAATAAAATAATAAAAAATATTACTCTTTTTTTTTTCTCATACTTACTTTTTCTCTTCACAGATAATCATAGGATTAAAATAATATTTTTTTTAACAACCTATGCTAGTGCTCTAGTACTAAAGAAATGGAAGTCACCAAAAATATCATTTAACCTTCTTTTTATAGAAGTATAAAATTCTAAACTTCTCCAACAAGTTCATACCAAGGCCATTATATGATGTGGGGCCGTGGGCTGGACTTTTATGGTGCCGTGAACCCAACCAATAAGCTAAAACACGCGTTATCTGAAAAAGAAAGTGCATTGGGTCAAATGGCCAATTGCGTGAGTACACCGAAGAGTAGAAAGTCAAATAGAAAGCATTTGTTATAAATGAGATTTTGGCGTCACACGCAAACATGCTCTTCTGCTCTGCTCCCAAAGCCCAGTCACTCAGAAGAAGCCGAAGCCTGTTCAGTGACCATCTTTGCATGCATGACACCAATTTTTCACTCAAAATAAATGTGTTTTTTTTCTGAGATTCATTGCATTTCAATTCTTTGTGTGTTGTTTCTTCACTCATTTTAGGTTTCTGAAGTAGCAAGTAAGTACCCATTTGGCCATTAAGCAACTTTATTGTAACTTCTTATTATCCCATTACGTACATTTTTTTTTTTAAATTTTTAAATTTTAATGTTAGTTGTTTTTTATTATCATTTGGACTATATAGAGATTTTTTTTTTTTGTGAATTTACTATGTAATGTTTCTGGGTAATCTAATCTTCGATTAAAAACATGCTTTACCTGTTCCATGTCTTTCCTTGTACTATGTTTTGATGTAAGTGCTTATTATCCTAGTACGTAGATTTCTTTCTGTGTATCGATATTAGTTGTTTCTTATTATCATCTGGACCATATAGAGATTTTCTTTTTGAGATTGTAATATGTTTGATGTCTTTCGCTTTTAAGACATTAATTTTTTATTTTTCTGGGTAATCGTATATTAAAAACATGCTTTACCTGTTTCATGTCTTTCCTTTTTGTGATTGTAATATGTTTCATGTATAGTTTAGTTACTCTTGCTTTGTGGAATTTGTTAGAAATTGTCTCAAATCCCTAATTTCCCGAATTTGACCTGGTTTGAATTTTCTTATATAATATGTATGAAAAGTCTATTCCTTGGTCAACAAGTAATGGTACTCCTTGTCTATGAATGTAGGTATTGATGTCTACTTGTAATGGGATGGCCCAAAGGTCTCTCGCATGGAGAGGAACTTTGGATTAGTTTAAAAAAGTTCTAAAAAGATTGCGTTATTTGTGAGTACTTTTTGGGTGCGTAAAACACTTTGTAAGTACATGTCCCGCTACTTACGAATGTAGTCTATTGCCAAACCATTTAAATTCTTAGTGCTCTATCTTATGTGTGGTTGTGTTTATTTTTAAATTCTTCTATCCTATTATTATTATTATTATTATTATTATTATTATTATTATTATTGAGATCTTTAATATTTTTCGCAATCATTTAAATTGGTATCATAGCTTCTGCATTTACCAACATGTTTGATGTCTATTCATACATATTTTGGTTTGTGGAGTAGCAAGTTGTCTCTTTTTATAATGCACAAACATGTTTGTGTTTCTTTTTAAAATATTAATATTTTTTTTTTTATATGGATATGGATTTTGTAACTTTGTCTGATATATGGTTCTGCTTCTAAATAGGTGTTCCCATAAATCCTTTGAAAAATCAAGTTATAACGCATGATGGGTTTGTTTAATTCACCAACGCCTACAAAAGAACGAGGTTTTGGATCTTCCTCCAACTCTAGCAGAGCTTGTGGTGCGTTAGTGCCTCATATTTTTCCAAATGAAGTTGAATATCGTAATGCCACTGTAATGCGTGCTAAAAGTGCATCTGAATTCATTAAGCTTAATGCTCCTAATAGCAGTGCTAAGGATATGCACAAAGTGCCAAGCTTTGGCCAATCAGTTTCTGCTGCTACTAATACCAGTGTTTTTGGTAAGAAGAGGAAGTACATGGAAGAATGTAAGCCATTGGTTTCAGTTGAGAAATGTAGTGGAACTTCCAAAAGAACTAGCATTAGCTGTACATATAAACAAAATGAGGATTTTGTGAATCAAAATAGTAGAGTTTGCTCTAAGTATTTCAAACCTATTGATAGTCCTCGAAAGAAAGTGGAGGCGGCTTTGAATCTATTTAGAGAGTTCTTGAGCAAGCGCAAGAGAGAACTGAAATCAAAGTCAAAATTTAAAAGTGGGGCAACCAACACTGCTTATAGAGCAGCAGCAATGGATCTTCGATGGGAACGAAAATGGGTTAACGAAGAAAAACGAATAGGATCTGTTCCTGGAATTGAAGTTGGTGACAAGTTTGAGTGTTCAACTGAACTGAATGTTATTGGTCTTCATCGTCAATTTCAGAATGGTATTGATTTCATGATGAAGGATGGAGAAAAATTAGCCACAAGTGTTCTTGCTTCCGGTCGTTATGCCAATCACAAGATATCATCTGAGGTATTGGTTTATTCAGGTCAAGGTGGGAATCCAAGGGCTGGAAGAATTGAACCAAAAGATCAGAAGAATTGAACTGAATGTTATTGGTCTTCATCGTCAATTTCAGAATGGTATTGATTTCATGATGAAGGATGGAGAAAAATTAGCCACAAGTGTTCTTGCTTCCGGTCGTTATGCCAATCACAAGATATCATCTGAGGTATTGGTTTATTCAGGTCAAGGTGGGAATCCAAGGGCTGGAAGAATTGAACCAAAAGATCAGAAGCTTGAACGTGGAAACCTTGCTTTGATGAATAGCATGGAAACTGGAACTCCTGTAAGGGTAATTAGAGGCTTTGAAGGTTCTAAGGCTTCGAAAGGCATGAGATACATCTATGATGGCTTGTATGATGTGGATAAAGTTACACAAGAACGAGGAGAATTTGGTAAGCTTGTATTCAAGTTTGAGTTGATAAGGATTCCGGGGCAACCGAAGCTTACCATATAGAGGATGAATATGGTAAATGTTTTCCAGTTTAGCAATGTTAAGTAGAAGTTTTCTGTTTTGTTTTTGTTTTGGTTTTAAATTAGTAAGGATTTTTAAGTAAAAGTTTTCTGTTTTGTTTTGGTTTGGTTTTGGTTTTAAATTGGTACGGATTTCTAAGTAGAAGTTTTCTGTTTTGTTTTTGTTTTGGCTTTAAATATTAAGGATTTCTCTGTTTTGTAAACTTAGCTTTATATATTGAAGTGCTTTCTCTTAATGTTGTTGTGATAATGTTGTAAATGTCTAGATATCATGGGTGGTTTGAAGAAATTATAATGGATTATTATGGCAACTTTTAGAGAAAAAAGAAAAGAAAAGAAGAAGCAATTAATATTTCTCCATTCAAATTAACTGATTAAAGCAAGGACATTTTTCCAGAACAACAGTTTTGAGATATTGGCTTGTACCATATTTCTAAATAACGCACAATGGCTCCTTCCCTCATTTGGTGATTGGGTTGTCAGTGCCGGCGGTCCTGTGGCCGATGCCAGGGGTCCTGTTGCTGGATCCCTGTCAAGCACGAAATTGATGTTTTTTTTTGCATGCATTGTCAATAACTCAAATATGCAAATATCGGTGTGGCTTTAGGTGTATGCCAAGATCAGTTTTGTCTCCTAAAGTATGTGACTTTGTTGCGTGGTGAAGCATGTTTGAAGATTGAGATCACGCCTACATTAAATGTGTTGGATTTGTTTCATGCTCTTTGCCGAAGTTGTTGACTTTCTTGTTGCATGGCTTTGTTGCATGCTTGCCGACACATGCACAACAATACTACTTGCAGAATTTTTTCTGCTCTATGTATATGGAGCTTGTTATTCAGAAGCGGTGTGGCAAAAGATGTAAGAGTGAAAGATCTCTTTGAAGCCTGGGTCTTAGTGGAGGGGTTGTGTAGAGATGAGAAAACCTCTCTTTGTTAATGGTTCAGCCCTTAGTTTTGTTTTCAGCTCCAACCTTTGAATTAAGAGAGAGAACTTTGTATTTATGTAAGAGAATAATTTGGGTGTATTGAGGTTTGGGCATGGTAAGAGCAACCGCATCAGCGGTTGCAAAATTTGTATGATACAAAAAGTGCATCATATTGCACATTTTAACCAAAAAAATGCCCACATCAGTTAGCGTAAAGTGTGCAAATATGCATTATTGCTACAGTAACCGTGTATATATGCACAGTTACTGTAGCTCTTCCATTTAATATTTTAGTATTTGTTTCTCTCTCCTCTCTGTACTTCTGACTCTCCCCTCACTCTCTTTTTCTCATTTCATCAGATCAACTCTCTCAGGCTCACAACTCTCTCTTTCTCTCATCTCATAAATCTTTCTTCCTCTAGCTTCCATCGATCGCCGATTGCCATCATTGCTGATTGCCATCGCCACCACTCTCTCTTTCTTCCTTTGTTTCTTGTTGTTTTCGAGTCGAATGGGGTTGATCAGTGGGTTTCTCGTTGTTTGATTGTTGATCGCTTGCCTTTGTTTCTCGTTGTTGCACAGTAGGAGGCCGGAGGTGTCGATCTTGTTGCTTAGGGTGAGGTGTCGATCTTGATAAGTGGGTTTTGATCCATTTTTTATTCTATTGGTTTTGTTTTTCTGGTTTTTTGGTTGAGCTTGAGACTGCCATGATAGTGATTGTGGGTATGGGTTGGTGGTATCGCTGATTGTGGGTGTGGATCAGTGGTATCGCTGATTGTGGGTGTGGGTTGGTGGGTTGTGTGGATTCCAGTGTGATTGGCTTGTTCTTTGGGTTTTTTTTTTTTTTTTTTTTTTTTTTTTTTTTTTTTTTTTTTTTGTTGTTGTTGTTGTTGGATGCTGGTGTCGATCTTGTTGCATAGTGGGAGGTCGGAGGCGTCGATCTTGATGATGATGGTGGTTGTGTGGGTTGTGTTGGGTCTGTAAGAGAGATGACAATGTTAAAGAAATGAATATTTAATTGAATAAACGTGTAGAATAGATAAACTGATGTTGGTGTTTTGTAAAAGTGGGTGTGTAAAATAGAAAAAATAAGTTTTTTCTTGCAAAATAGATGGAAAATTTACACTAACTGATGCGGTTGCTCTAAAAGAGTTATTATACCATTTTGTATTCCCCATAATTGTTAGTGAAAACCAGTCTTTCATATTTAATCTTCATTTGACTACCATTAGCAGAAACCAGTCTTTCAGTTGATTTTTCAAAATATTTTGAAGGAATCAATCATTCTTGGATATAGTTCATATCCGCACCAGAATCAATCATAGCAATAACAGTAAAATGATAATCATGAGAAACAACATTTTTAACTTTTGTAAACCATTTTGGTATCAAAGCCACTCTTTTTTGACTGGTGATAGTGTTGTTGTGTTCTCTGTCTCTCTATCTGTGTCTACTCGAAACTTTGATACTCCTTTGTTGTGTTCCCTTTTTACCATCGTTAGCGCCACCCGTGTCAGAAAGTGAATTCCCAAAACCAAACAGTAAAGCCCGTTTGAGCCAAGAGAGGGCGTGTAGGGCATGAGAGGTATAGGGTTGACTAGGGTATGTGTTACGAAATGCAATGATGTTAAGAAAAACATGATAATTGAGTGTTAAACCTAGGATAGTATGGATGGGTTGTGGAGATCCAACTCTTCTGTCAGCTCCAGGACTTGTTGTCTTCCTGATATTGTAAATGAAGAAGATCACAATGTTGAAGATAATAAATTGTTTCTTGATTTTCAGAAATGGAACATCCCTAAAGTTGATACTAAAACTGTTTATAAAACTAGTTTTGTTGAGAGTGCTTCTCATTTTGCTTATAAAACTACAACTGTTGAACAAATATTCTCTATTTCAAAAACTCATGAAAAATGTTGCTTGTTTTCTAAAAGAAATATTGGTGAATTTATTGCTGCTAAAAAATTTAGATATTTGCATATTGGTATGGTTCAAATTGCTATTAAACCACTCACCTGAAAGGGTATTAATGCTTCTGTTCTCATGTGTTTACAAGATGCTAGATTTAAGAACTTTAAAGATAGCATTCTTGGTATGATTACTGCTTCTTTGTATGATGGTCCTGTATATTTCAACCGTTATCCTAACCTTACTCTTGCTTTGGATGATCCTAATATTGTTAAAGTTTTAACTTTGAACATTGCTTCATCTGGTTATCACATGGAAGAAGGTAGTAAACATTTTGCTTTGATTTATCGTATTTAATATAGACTTTTGGGTACTCAATTGAACTTTGGTGCTAAGATTAATAGAGAACCTTCTGGTAAAACCATGTTAATTCAATGTTCAACCCCCTGATGCTAAAGTTCAAGTTCCAAAAATGATTCAATGGCAAGACGTTAGGCTTCCCACTGAATGGTTGTTGGAGCAAGAATCCTCTCTTGCTAAACCTGTTTTTGAAGAGCTAGATCTCACTCATATTCAACAATATCTTGATGGTACTGTTAAAATAAGTTTTCAAAACAATCAACCTTTGAGGATCAACGAAGGAAGACATTCCTTTGCTGGATTTGAAAGTATTTCAAAAAGAGATTAAGATCTCAATGATTTTTTGCAAAAGAATTTTGAAAAACCCACTGATTTAAAGTTAAAAGGTGTTTCAAGTGATAAATCTCAAATTAGCTATGTTTACTATTCCACTAAACCTGAAGCTTCCTCTCCATATAACACAATTGTGAATGAAGAAGAAGGTGACACTAAATCTTTTTGTTCATTCGATTCTGATTTTCCTCCTATTGAAAATCCTGTTTACCAAAATCAATTAAGAGTTTTGACTATTTTGGATGAAAACTTTGAAATAGATATGGTTTCCCTGTATAATGAATTTATGCTTGCTAAAAACAGAAATAAAAGAAAATATTTCCAAAATAATTTTGTTCAGTCTAAAAAAGATTGTGTTAAAAGAAAATGGTTAGAAAAGATGAATTAATTGAAAAAATATATTTTGTTTTTTGATTCTCTTGAAAACCATTATGTTTCAAAAGATGAAGTTCCAAAACAACATCTAAATGTGATAAAGAAATCAAATTTTGTTAAAGAAGATAAAACCATTGTTAGGTTTAGCCATTCGCCTCTTAAGACAGTTTTGATAACTTGTCAATAGAAGAAAGTGAAGGCCTCCCCTTTCAAAATAGCTGATGATTAAACTCCCATTGTTAGTCTTATTGAACAAAACAATTTTACTAATGAATCTTTGCATATTATTGGTCAACAGCTTGACCGCATTGAAGAAAAAATTGTTGAAAAAACTCCTGTTTCAAAAACTGAGATACCTTTGATTGATTTACCCAGTCAAGATAAAAAAGTGAAGTTCAAAACTTCTCAGGCGAAAACTCTTGACATTGTTGAAAAAATGTTTTTTGATCTAAAAGTTGAAACTGAGAGTACTTCTACAAGTACTGCTTGCACTATTTCAAGAAATGAAAAAGAAATTGTTTTTGAAGAAAATACAGATTCTGATACTGTTTCTGCAAAAAAGGTTTTTGATGATGATTTACCAGAAATTAAAAGATTTGTTGGAAATTCCAAACCCATGTCTTTTACAAAAAAATGGTATTCAAAACCTACTCCTCCTGATATGCAGTTTGAAGAAAGAGCTTTTTAAACACAATTTTCTGTTTCTGCTAATAAAATTTATGAATGAAATATTGATGGTTTGTCTGAACAGGAAATCATTAATAAAATGAGTCATATGTCTATGATTGGAATTGCTTGTATTAACAATCATAATCTTGATCACCCTGAAATTGTTGAACTCCTTGTTACTGGTTTTTCTGGTACTCTTCGTGGATGGTGGGATTCATATCTCACAGAAGATTCCAGAGAATCTATTAAACATGTTGTTAAAAAGAATGATGAATGATTGCCTATTTTTGATGAAAGTATTGGCAAAGGTATATCTGATGGTGTCAATACCTTGGTCTATATTATTCTCAAACATTTTGTTCGTACTCCATCTAATATTTCGTCTCGAATTTCTGATTATCTGAATAATTTGAGATGCCCTACTATGTCTGATTACAGATGGTATCAAGATGTTTTCATTTCCAGAGTTATGCTTTGGAAAGATTGCTACAAGCCTTATTGGAAAGAAAAGTTTATTGATGGTTTGCCTCCTATCTTTGCTCATAAGGTAAAACAAGAGTTAATTGGTAAAAATGATTCCATTGATTATGATAATTTAACTTATGGTGATATTTTAAGCACTATTAAAAAACTTGGTATTAATATGTGTAATGATGAAAAATTGTTAAAATACCAATTAAAGAATAAAAGAAAAGCTAAATATGAAATGAATAATTTTTGTGAACAATATGGTTTGCCCCCTATTGCCCCTTCTAGGCAAAAGGATAAAAAACATGATAAAAGTTAATAGTCATAAAAAATATAAAAAATACAAAACCAACTTTGTTAAACCTAATGATTTCTATGCTAAAAAGAAAAATGTTTCTAAAAAATATGATAAACAGAGATCAGGTAAAGGTAAATGTTTTAACTGTGGTAAAGCTGGACACTTTAGTAAAGATTGTAAACAAAAACCTAGTAAGTTGAAAAACAAGTTTAACATGTTACATATTGATGATAAGGAGCAAGAAGAATTATTCAGAATCCTTGAGTCAAACAATTCGTCTGATTCTTTGGAAGATGATTTTTCTTCTTCATCTAATTCTTGCTATCAATCTGTTGATGATTCCTCTGATTCACCTAATGTTAAAATTGGTTGTAGAGATTCATGTTGTAATGTTATTAAATCTGTTAATGTTCTCACTAGAAGTGAAGAAAATGAAAGTTTGATAATCAAATTAATAAATCAAATTGGAAACCCTGAATTACAAAAAGAATATTTGGATAAGTTTAAGAAAAATTTGATAAAAGATGAAACTAGTAAAAAACTAAAATCAATTGTAAGCTTTGAAGAAACTTTGGAAAGATTTAATAAAAAGAAATCCAAAGAATTGACTGATAATGATCTTCAACGTGAAATTAATGTTGTTAAACAAGAAATAAATGAATTAAAACATGAATTTAAAAACATTAAAAGTGATAACAATAATCTTAAACAAGAACTGATAATGTTAAAAATTGATAAAAATCTTAATAAATCTGATAACAAACAAGGTGAACAAGATGAGCACAAAAATAGAGATGAATCTAGTCAACAGACTCTTCTTTTTGATAAAGGTATTGTTGATAATTCCCAACTCAATCTTATTAATAAATTGCTTCCTCCAAAATGGTTTACAAAAGTTAAAATTGTTGTTTCCCAGGATTATCATTTCACTGTTATTGCTATGATTGATTTTGGTGCGGATATGAACTGTATCCAAGAAGGATTAATTCCTTCAAAATATTTTGAAAAATCAACTGAAAGATTGGTTTCTGCTAATGGTAGTCAAATGAAGATTAAATATGAATTGAATAATGCTCATGTTTGTCATGGTAATGTCTATTTCAAGATTCCTTCTGTCCTTGTGACTGATAAAGTGATTCTTGGTCTGCCATTTATAAATGCTTTGTATCATTTTCTTGTTGAACATGATGAAATTATTACTAATCCTTTTGGACAAAAAGTAAAATTCAAATTTGCTTCAAAGTTTGAAATTGATGTTGATGCTTTAAATTTGATTCATGCTAAAACCAAACATTTTAACTTCCTTCAGCAAGAAGTAAGATACAAGAAAATTGCTGAACAACTTTTTGATAAATTATTGCAATTAAAAATTGATAATTTTCAGAAAATTTTGATTGATGATGTTTGCTCTGATGCTCCTAATGCTTTTTGGCATGAGAAAATACACATTAATAATCTGTCTTATGTTGAAAACTTTCCTATTAATGTGCTTATTTAAGACCTAATGATAGGTTCTTGCCAATGTTTCATAGATATTGCTAAAGGTAATATTCATAGCACCAAAATGTTAACTACTATCGATTGTCCTAACATTATCAATATTTCTTCCCAAGAATCGAAGCATGTTACGTGGATAAGTACCACTAATAAGTGGAATAATACTAATACTTATACCACTAGTAAGTGGATTATTATGACTTCCTCGGCAGAGAGGAGGAACAAGGGAAAAGCACCAACACAGGGCTATTCTCAAGACAAAAGGCTCCCAACGGGACAACCTTTTGTAATGCATGAAGGCGCATCTTCTGGAGTAAAATCCAAAGGATCAACATCCCTTCAGGAATTTGTCCTGGCAGAGGTGACATCTTCCAATGGTGATATGATAATTGCTTTGCAATAAGTTTTGTCTAAAAGGTTACAATTCTACAATGGAACCTATTTAGAACTACTAGATTCTATCAAATTTATTCTTGATAACCTTCAAGCTGCTTTTATTCGAAACCACCGCAACCTCTTCTTGCAAACTCTCCGAGCACTTGAAATCCACCTTGTTAACCTTACTGCACAAAATGAGGCCCACATAAGCCACTATGCTAACCTTGTTTCAGAAAATGAGGCTTTTAGAAGCCATCTTGTTCACTACCTAAACATTGATCCCTACACTAGTCAACTCTTTGGCAAAGAGGAAATTCATTCAATGGATAAAATGACTATAATGGGCACTGATTATGCTAGATTGAGTCTTAAGACCAAATCTATGTTAAGAAGTGCTATTGCCAACTTGCCAACAGATATACAATCTCGTATTTTGGGAAGCAAGACTATGTTTAAGTCTTTTGACTTATGGCACAAATATTTCAAAAAACTTGTTACAGCCACTATTCCTGATCCTGATGAACTGGATGAAGCTGAGAATGCCTTTGTCCAATTAGATTTGGAAGAACACTTTGGGACCAGTCTCAGAGTGTATGAAAAGAAGCATTCGTTTCCAAGACTTCTGGTCAATTATGAAGAAGAAATAGATGATGATGATGACAGGGACCCTGATTGGCTGTCCCAGATGTTTGAGGATGATTTTATTCGGTTTATCAAGTTAACAAGACATGACCAGATTAACCAGTTCCCGCAAATTATTCAGAGAACTGTTTCACAGATTAACAACCCTTCTATTTCTATTAGATGCTAGAGCACCTTGCTGAAATGGGAAAGAGATAATTGAATGGAAGTCTAGCCCTCAAAACATCTCATTCTCATTAATGGGTTCACTCATCAAGGTCAATGAAGGAGATTCATGCCTATCCTTTAAGGACCCTTTTGCTCTTGCTGATTGTTGGAGAAACTATTTCAATAATCAAATTATTGAGACTATCCAAGACCTATGGAAGGACTATCATTTCATAGGAAACACGGATAGAATTCATGTTTTTGGTATTAAACCTTACATCTCTGTAGTTCGCCATTTAGAAAGAACTAGCCATGATGATCCAAGAAAGTTCCTTACACCGGGAAAAAGTCCTGTTTATGAGCCAATTTTATATTGTGGATTTTGCAACCAGTATGCTGTTTATCATGAACATGAATGTGATTCTCCAAGGGATCCTTATGATGGTTATCCATCCGATGCTCCTTCCATTGATTGAATAGTAGCTTCCCTAGGCTACTACTGATTGTAGGCTACTACTATTGCTACTATTGATAATGCTAAATTGATTCCCCTATTTGTCTGGTCTGCACAACAGCCAAAATACTATAATGTTCACTCCTTGGTAAAGGCTCCTACTTTGGTTTTACACCAATGCTCCACTACCCCATGCGTAAATAACGATGTTCAAAGAGTTTCTTTTGGCTTTTAGTCATTTCAAAGTCAGAAAGATTCTTCTGCTCTTTTGGCCATTCCAAAGTCTACTATTGTTGTTTCCTAATACTCAGAAAGATTCTTTTGGTCTTTTGGCCATTTCAAAAGACTACTATTGCTCCATGCGTAAAGTCTTCTACATGATGGTGTTTTGGAAATTCTTTTGACTTTTTGTCTTTTCAAGCCTTCTTTGGAAATGCTTTGTCGATTACCCATGCTCTATTGAGATGCTCTTTGGAAAAGGAGTTTCCTCAGGCTTATGATGATGTTCTTTGAAAAAAGAAGTTTCCTCAGGCTTTTGGTCTTTTCAAGTCCTCTTTCAGCAAGACTTGGCACTTTAGATTGAAGAAAATGATAAGATTTTGCTGCTGTTTGAGTCCAAAAAATGAAAAACACTGTTCGCAGATTACTGTTCACCAATTACTGTCCACTTTTTATTGTTCACTTTTACTGTTTACTCCTAATTTTTGCCTATTTAAGGGGGTTGTCCCTTAAGTTTAACTGAGAATTCTTTCTTTAGAATTTCTTCCTTTTAGAAGCCCTTTTCTAGAGAGAGTTCCTTGTTTCCACCTAGTATTTCCTACCACTATTTCCCTACAAATCTTGTAACTAGAACTAGTACAAGCTTTGTAACTATTGAACTGTTTCAACCTTGTAACCTATTGAGAAACGGTTCTACGGCCTTACTATTGTTTTAAATTAATTTGATTATAACTACAATACTGCCTTCTTGGCTGGTTCTACTTTGTTTATTTTACTTTCAACATATATATATATATATATATATATATTTATATTTATATATATTTATTTATTTATTTATATATATAGAAAGCAAATTTTATTGCTACTTTTATAAAACTTATATAAGAAACACTTTCTACCGGTGGGGTTCTAAATAACTAAACTTGTAAATGCTCTTGGTCGGATGAGAAGAGCAACTATCATGAAACGAATCTATTGTTTCTATAAAAAAAAAAAAAAAAAAAAAAAAAAAATGAAATACTTATTATATGTTTATCTAAAGAAAAAAAAAAATTGTTTTAAAATAGGACATTATTACTCATATTTACTTGCTTGGACAAAGAAACTCTCGATTCTGAATAAATTTTGTAATGGCAATGGAGCAAAGGAGAGGAATGAAGACCAAATATATATGACCATATATTATGTATTTATAGAACCACGTTTACAATCACATGGTCCACATGGACCTTGGAGCCAAACTGCTTTGGTTATTACCCTAATATCACAATGTATGATTATTAATAAATGAAACAAGTATGAAGTCTCCCAACAGATAATGAATCCCCTCTCATTATGTACAACAAATTAAAAAGGCTTTTGACCTATCACATTACCATGGGGATCATAGTTACAAGTGATAAATGTGTCCTTACTCTTACATGTCACTTTTGCGCAACCGACCTTCAAGCTTTGCCTCCATATCATCTGGGTATAGTGCAGGCAATCTTTATTCTGAGTACAAGAATTTGTGTTATGGTTGTAGTAACTTCTTTCAGCAGCCCATGCTTCAACAGCATCACCGGGTTTCCAATCCTTGCCACTTCCCCAAAATAGGTTTTCACCATAGTTGCTATTGGAATGAATCAAAGCACAATCTCCTTGGCGTTGGTGAGCCCACCAAGACGCATAATCGGCTAGTTTCTTGCTCCATGTTAGAGGCGGGAGACCAAGCTTTGCTCTTTTAGTGTTGTGGGGTATCAAATATTGTTGATTTGTGTTGTGAGGAGTGGTTTGTAATAGACGACTAGCAAGAAATCGATTGGAAAGCTCATGAGTCGAGTGTGAAAAGTAGAGGGAAGGCAAAGAAGAGAGGAGAAGAAAAGTTTCTAACAAGCAACATGAAAGCAAGGGTTTGATCTCCATTAGGGACACAGAGATTGTGTTGGTTGAAGTTGATGAAGATCAAAATTCAATCTATAGGTATATATAGCAGAATTGTAATTTATATTCAATATTATAGATGCTATATTGATGCCAAAGAGAATCATTTCATGTGATAATGTGAAGGAGGTTTGGGTTGTAAAGCACGTTAATGAATGTGAAAGGCGAGGATCCAGCGAGAAAATAGGCCTGATCTTGAGGAGTGGGGTCTGACTTTTACTAACTAACAAAACCGCTACTAATCATTGGGACAATATATATTTATTGGAAAATTCTGATATTATTGTGGCGTAACAATTCAGATTTTCTTTGCAATCAAGTTTTAAAAAAGAAACTTTCTCCAAAAAAAAAAGAAAAGAAAAAAAAAGAGGTTTTAAAAAAGAAAAAAGTGAATCTTCAAGACCGTGACCCGTGAGTCTCATAATTGAACTTGCAGTTTTCACTTAACTAATTATCAGCTTATTATCACTTAAATAATTACAGAAATAATTAAATACATAATATATGTAATTAACCATAAATCCAAAGTTTATTTTATTTTATTTTAATTTTTTTATGCAACGGAACAATTTTTGCACCTCAGACAGCTACAAGGTAGAGAGCAAGACTAAAATTTACTTCGTTGCCACTGTGACCATGGATACTGGCAAGTCTTAGAAAAGCATGCATGGAACACTGGTACCTCACTGGGAAGTCTCACAATCACTGTCAAAGTGATTGATAGATTTTAGGATCCTCTTCATTTTGCAATGACCCCCTAGTGCAATATAATGAACTTTTCCATGGGGAAAAGAAAGAATACCGTTTTGCTAACTGAGAATATTCGAGATATCTTTGAAGGATTCCTTCCAAAATTTTGTGGCAGAGAATTTTAGGATCTAAGTTAACGCGCACTGTCAAAAACTATGGCAAGAATTGCATACAGAATAACACGTTACAAGTAATGGCCAGTATATCTATCTATACACAAATAAATCTTTTCAGCCCCATTACAGGTTCTTTCAAGTTCTGTATAATTCCCATATGCATTTCTAAGTCTTGCAGTTGCAGACAAACTAAGAATTCTAAGTATCTATTTTACATGAGTGAATCCAAACAGTGGACCTTCTCTCTCACTGAAATGAAATTTGTTCAACAGAATTACAGATTCAGGATGTATGACGTATCTAAGTTGATTCCCACTATTCAAGGTTTTCTATTTTTTGTTTTTAAATTAGCAAAAAACTTGTAGATACATTAACTAGAACGGAAATAAATTATACATTCATCAATGTAAATTTCTAAGTACCTACTTATATCCATATAAGTTATAATTACCTTGTTTCTGGCTAATGTGAACTTTCTTTCTCCAATTCCTCAGAAACTCATATCCAACAAATGTGCCGTTACTGGCTTTTATATTAACTATCTATGGTCTCTTCCTCTTGCTTCATCTCATTATTCAAAAAAGGCAGCAAATCTTCCCCTTCACAATGCTGACAATCAATAGAGTTGGTGTTGGAGTTGCGTCCTCGGAAAGAAGAAATTAGCAACATCTATTGTGCTAGGCTGCTAGGAGTATATGATTATTGTTCCCATATGAAAATGTACATGTAATCTATGACTGATTTCTCACCACATCACTATTCAACAAAACCGCATTACTAGCTGCTTTTGATGGCGGCCTATTTATCTTCTCAAGTAACCTACTAAATACTAATTTAACAGGTATGCAAGCTACTGTAGTGGGCCCAGATGACTCTGCCTTTATCAGCCTATCAACTTGATAACTGTTGCTATCATTTATTGGCTTGATACTAACATTCTGTTCAGTAGCTATTGAAGACAGAGTTCTAGTCTTCTGACTAGCTGACAAACTTCCTTTTTTTGGCTGCTTTTTCAAAACCTTCTTTTCAGTTGGAGGCCGAGGAATGTGAGGGAGGCTACTCCTCTCCAGGATTGACTTATGACTAGAACTGCCTGCATTTAATTTCTTGAATGGCACTTTCCTTTCTTGATCTAAAAAAGGAACATCATTGGGAGCTTCATCACCATCCAATGCTGATGATAGATGAGGCCGTGGAACCCGAACATTTGCTGTCCTCCTTGCAGTCCTCCAAGCTGGCTGAAGTGCCGTATTTTCATTGTTAAACACTTCATTGTCAAAATCATCAACTGTAGAAAGAAGTGTTTCAGCTGAACCATCTTCTAGGGCTTCAATTTGAATTGGGTGCCCTATAATTGCCTTCCCATTTAGCTTGCTCATCAGAGAAACAATAGGCACGGGCGCTTTTTGATAGCCTCCTTGGACCTTCAAATCCACATTTACTAACATGGATCTTGACCTCCCACCAAATTGACGGTTGTCATCAAAATATGCATCAAAACGCTCCCCTTTCATGCCCCAATATCCTTTAAAAGCAGGCTGATCCTCCCATGTGTAGTCCCAATCAAATATATTATGATCAACACTATGTCGACCCCTGGATGCAGCTCTTGATACCAAGGAGTCTCTACCATCCACTTTAACCCTCTGAGTCCCAAAATCCTTTTCAATTATATCATCCTCATCAACACTATAATCAAAATCTTCATCTCTACGGAGACTCAAATGCTGCCTCAATGTCCGTTGGCTCAAACCACTTCCCCTCTCTTCAGGATATGTTCCATGAATGGAACCTTTTCCATCACTTGTATCCGCAGACCTTTTTGTAAGATTTCGAGTATTCCTTTTGCCTTTCAATTTCCATTTGGACACAGCTTCATTAGCAGAAACATGGTCATGGTGATAAAGGTGAGACATGTCTCCAGAAAATGCTGACTCATCGTGCTCCTCAGTGCTAATGCTTCCCCGAGTATTCCATTCTGCTTCTGTAGGAAAAGCAACATATGAAAACACCAGAAAATTAGAGATTGATGAGAAAAAATTCAAAGAGCCAAGCCATAGCCATGTACAAGTATCAAGAACAATAACAACGATCATTTCCATGAAATCCCCAGTGTGATCCCAAAACCATTGGTACAAAGATTATAGGAGAAGAAAATAAACATGAGGGTATTTTACACTTTTCATGAGCAAGGTATGTTAAAAAAAAAAAAGCATTAATGCTACTTTTAATGCTCTCACTCCAAATAAGACTTGAGCAATGGGTGCTAGGAACTTAAGGCACATTAGTTTTGTTGACAGTATCTATAAATTTTCGCCAAATTGTTTGAAGAATGCCTTAGGAAAGCTGCTGTTGAATGTAAAGAAAGCCTATATGAAAGGCAGAAAAATAAAACTAGATTATGTATTGATAGCAATTGAATGTCTGGATAGTATGCTAAGGTTGGGTGTTTCAGGGGGTGTGATATAAATTGAATTGGAGAAAGCTAATACATAAACTGGAAATTTCTAGAATACATGTTAGTGCGATGTGGTTTAAGGAGAAAGTGGAGAAGGTGGATTTATTTTTGTATATGAATGTTCACTTCTTAATTTTAATTAACGAAAGTCCAAGTGGTTTTCTTAGGAGTTCGAGAGGCTATGATAGAGGGATCCACTCCCTCCTCATCCAGCAGTCATGGATGGGGGAAAAAGATAGGAGAGGGAGAGGGGGTGCAATTATCTTCTTTCACTGTGGGAAATTTTA
Source organism: Quercus lobata (assembly GCF_001633185.2). NCBI lineage: Eukaryota > Viridiplantae > Streptophyta > Magnoliopsida > Fagales > Fagaceae > Quercus > Quercus lobata. The sequence continues at coordinate 25,767,739 of NC_044912.1, read as the reverse complement.
ACACTAATCTGCAGGTGATCTAACATCCAACCTTTGCTGATGCACCTTAAATTTTATGTGGAGCAGATCTGAATCATCTTCAATTCTGGAGATGTTTTCTTATTTGTTTTGAAGCTATTTCGGAACTAAAGGTGACTAGTTGGCAATTTGTTGGGGGTAGCAGTATCTCATCTTCCTTTGGCATATTTCGGGTTAATTCTAGGTTCTTTCTTGTTTGGGATGGTGTGATGAACTGTATGTGAAAAAATGTTGCAAGCTGGAAAAAGCTTTATCTGTCAAAAGGAGGAATGCTTACATTAGTAAAGAGTACCCTATTTAGCCTCCCAACTTACTACTATATGTCTCTTTTTTGTTGCCTATTGGTTAGCCAATAGACTAGATAAGGTCCAACAGGATTACTTTTATGGGTGGAATTGGGGACATGTTTAAATTCCACCTAGTCAATTGGCATTACTGTTTGTGCTCCCATTCAAAATGGGGGTTGGGACTGTTGGTCTCGAATCAAGTATTACTTGGCAAATGATGATGGCAACTGGTTAAAGAGAATATAATTCTATTGATGTCACTTTATCATATTAAAGTGTCATCTTATGAGATCCACAGGAAGAGTATAAAATCAAATCCGACAGGTTCATTACAAACACCCTTTATAAACACAAAAGTTGCAGAACACCTAATTTAAGTGATTCAATAAGTTCAAAAATTGGGTGCAGCAATGAAAAATACCAAATTTCTTGTTGAACTAACACTGAGAGTGAAAGACAAAATTCATTAAGAGGTCATTGGAACCCCACTAAAGATACCATGTTGGCCTTAGTCCCAGTAATTTACCAGGACAAAGTGCCTATTACATGTGTTGAATAGTATAAGAAGTCAAGGCATCATGAACAAGTGAGCATACATAAGAACAGAAAATATTTCAACAGAATTTATACTGTTTCTAATATATACCAAGATATGGTTAGTTAACAGCAGAGAAGTTACCAAAATTTTCAAGTAGGACAGATATCATCAGCTAGCATAAAAAAGTGGGATCTTTTGAACATATAAAGCAGTAAACCACATAGTTAATCAAGTTTTAATAGATAGATAGATAATGATTACAGTGTGGCCATGAGATCAGAAATTAAGACTAGCAAGACTTAAACCTGATAGCATAGCCATTTCTTCATCCATATCTGGTTCAGTTGCAGAAGAATCAGACTCAGACTCGGAAGAATCAGTTTCAGAAGAATCAGTTTCAACATCTTCTGTAAAACCAGAGGAGTGCTCTTCAATCAAAGAACCAGGATGAGTATGATAGTTACCCACCCCAAACTGGGAAGCAGACATCTCATTCTGGTTTGGAGAAGTTTCATTGTAATCCAAGTAATCCAAAGAACCACTATGCTCTGTTTCCAGGTACACACATCTGCTCCTCTTTGCTCGGAAAGCAACTCCCATCTGCTCCACTCCTGAAATAGAAGTAGAAACAGTACCACAGTCAGGTTGCAAGGTATGAGGGACTCCTAATTTTGCACTATGCAAAACTTGAATAAGAGGTCGGCTCTTATCACGTGTCCTGAGAAAAAATTCCTCAGTCAACCCCTCATTTGATCTTTTCCTTTTGTCAAAAGGATTTTTACCATTTGCATGACTTGCATTTCCCATGCTAAGATCACCACCACTAGGAAGCGCATCAGCATGATTATCAGTTGTAGGTTTCCGAGAACCATTGGAAGCAGCAGAAGGTGAAAGCCTCCGCTTGGGAGGGGCAATCCTCAGGCCAAAATCCTGCAAGCCTCTCATCCGAGGAATGATTTCAGAATGATCATCATCACCACTGAGTTGATTTCCATCTTTGGCTTTCCTTGAAGAAATAGGACCAAATATAGTCTTGTCCTTATGATATGTTTCAAGCCCGCTAGGAAACTGATGTGAATTGGAATTTTCAAGTTTTCCATTATCATCCCCAAAATTTTCGGAAGAAGCAACAAACCCCTTTTTCATACCACCAGATGATTTACTGTTCATGCGGTCAGATTCTATGCCTAATTTTCCTTGTTTTTCTAACATTTGCTTCTCAAGTTCAAGAGCATGAAGAATAGCATCTTCTCGACGTGCATATTTCTCTCTTTTCTTTATCGGCATGCCCTGTGAGGATTCAGCTTTTTCAATACAATCATCAAACTCACCACACCTAAATGCCTTCACACGCTTGGATTTCTCTAAATTGTACCAATCCCTGAGAAGAAAGCCCACAAACAATTTTTATAAATATCAGTAGGGACAATAAAAAAAACCATGAAGATTGACCACAAGGGGAATGAAACTCTATCCCCTCTCTCTCTCTCTCTCAAAGTAAAATTAAAAAAAAAAAAAAAAAAACTTCAATTCTCCAGGTCTCGCAGTCACAAATCCCACACACAGGTGGGGCAGGCTGGGGACTCACAGTTATTGTGTAGTGAAAGATATAAGTACAAAATAACCAATTGAAGAAGTTCATCAATCAAATTTCAAATTAAAAGGAACTCAATAAATAACCCACAAAGAAAAGGAATGAGAAAACGACAAAAGTCTCATAATTTAACAGAAAACAAGGACAATCTAGCTTTACAAAAGCTCAATATATTCAAAAGAAACCAGAAAACAGTAAAGAACAATGCATATATGTACAGCCACTAGTTATAAATGTTTACAATCCTAAATTCCATAAGTATCACCTCCTATCCATACAACAACAAACAAACCCTTAGTCCCAAAAGTTTGGTGTCAGCTATGGATCCTTGACAAATTAGTTAGGGTCGGTCATATGTAATCTTTTCTTCCATTCTACTCTATCTAAAGTCATACTCTCGGTTACTTCATTAATTAACATGTCCTTTTTTATTACTTCTACTAATTTGATTTTTGGTCTTCCTCTACCTTTTTTTGTTCCCTCAACTTGGATCAATTCACTCTTTCATATTGGTGCATTAGTTTCTCTCATCTAAACATGACCAAACCATCTTAAGCAATTTTCCTTCATCTTTTCATCAATAGGGGCTACCTCTATCTTTTAGCGAATTTTCTCATTTTGAATCCTATCTTCCTATGTATTGCTTCCTATTCCTATGAATGAGAAAAAAAAAAAAAAGTATCACCTCCTATCTGTAGGGTGCCAAGGATCTAAGCAACAAAGTTTCGTTACCCCACTTACAAAAACAAAGAAGTAATGTTTCTCTTCTTCTTCTTCTTCATTTTTTTTTTTTAATTAATTTTTTGATAAAACAAAAATGAAATTATTATTTTGAAAAAAATATAAGTTGTAAAACGAGTGGAAGATACTGGATGGGTCATGGGGTTTTGGTTCATGATTTGTGGTGATTGTTCAATTTCCAAGTAGATTCTCATTTCACTAGCTGTAGATTGGCTGATGGATTGTGTATTGCATCTTTGAAAGGTCATGCATAGAATTTCTACGCTCATATCTCCCCTTAACTTGTTTGGTCCTTCATAAAGGGTTGAAAGGCATGATGATGGGACATTCTTTGCCTAATCTGTTCATAGGTGAGGTTGTTCTAACAGCAATTTCCATAATTTAGTTTCCGAAACAACAATCTAAAACTCGCACTCAGCCCTGAAAACAGAGATGACCAGTAAATTAGTGGAACACTAAAGTACTAACCCGAAAAACAAAAAAATGACGCACTCACTCGCGATGAAATCTCTGTTTGTGAGTGTTTGACACACTAGTATATCTACATATATCAAGCTAAAGAACTCTACCTAAAAATGCACACCTCCTTCCCATGTAAGAACACAACAAAGGGTTCAAGATCCATCATCTGTTTTTCTTTTTTACCCTTTTCCTACTCAACTAAGTTATGAAATCCCAATTTATCACTCACTAAATCAATTCTAAACCCAAAAAAAAAAAAAAAAAAAAACATAAACTTTACAATATGAAATGCACAATATGAACCCATGTTTTCATTTGTGATAAAAAGCTGAAAATGGAAAAGAAAGAAGTACCCAATAATCTATACACAGAAGTAATCACATAAATCACTAAACAGCGTTAGCAAAATGTAAACTTGAACATAGAGAGAGAGAGAGAGACTGACACGCTGGCATCCTCCCTTCCGAGGAGCTTGACGGGAGTCCCAGAGCGAGGGGAGGTGAGATGCGAAGTGTCGAGCTCTTCGGGTCCAAGTATCTTCCCGGGCCACCACGACCCGTTTCTCCTCCGAACCCAAACGATCGATCCAGCGCTGCACCCTCCCGCACCTGATCCCTCATTCTCCATCTCTCTTTCTGACTCTTTCTCTCTTTCTCTTTCTCTCTCTCTCTCTCTCTCGCTCGCTCGCTCTCTCTCTGTGTGTCGCTTTCGCTCGTTCGCTCTCTCTCTCTCTCTCTCTCTCTCTCTCTCTCTCTCTCTCTCTCGCTGTGTAGGGTGTCTCTGTTAGAAAGCTCAACCACCGGCGAAGAAGAAATGGATGATCCGAGAAGAATTGTGACCGGGTGATCCGACACAGGGGACTCGGGTTAGGGTTAGGGATTCCATTCAATTTGGTTCAGATTTGGGGATTTCTCTCCATTTTTATTTTTTTTTAATTTTTTTTCCAAAAATAAAATTAATTCCTGTCTCTCTCTCTCTGTCTCTCTGTAGAGTCTAGAAGGGGTCTGTAGCTATTTTTGATGGGTTTGGGTAAACTGTAAATTTTGGTGGCTGCGTTGGTTGGGTTGGGCTTTGGGTTTGGAGCCACTCACTCACTGGTCTGGGTTGGGTTGGGTTCGATTCTTTATTTTTTTTAATTTTAATTTTTGGTTTACACGCGAATTTCGTACTGAATTGATGGTTTGTCATGTGCGTGCACGTGCAAGGCGTGGTCCATGCATTAAACAGTTTTTTTTTTTTTTTTTTTTTTTTTTTTTTTTCAACGCTGGTGTAAATGGAATATCTTTCCAAGTTGGTAGTTGGTACCAAAATGTGGTCAAATTTTGAACTCTTGAGATTTTTGGAAGTTAGGAACTGACCAGTCCCATTGGAGTAGATGGTATCTTGTGCACTCATTTTATGAAAGGCACTTCTCATAAATACGTGAATAAAATAGGCATATAAAATAAAAATTTTTTTTCATTTGAAAGTTTTCAAGAAATCGAGACTTTATTTTATTTTATTTTTTTTAGAAATGTTTGAAAATATGAGATATCTAGACTAGGACAGGTTGTTACTTACTAGTAGTGCTTTTTAGTTATTGTGCATTAATTACCTCTCTTTTTTTTTATTGAATAAAATATGACACTAGATAAAAAGAAAAGCTAACATCAATAGGGACTAGCACACCTCACTTTTTTTTAATGGTTTGAGAAGGTTTTATAATATTACAACTTGATTTTTATTTTTTATTAATTTTAATTAAATGTAAGATACACCTTGTTTCAAAAAAAAAACAAAAAAAATGTAAGATACACCTTAAATCAATATAATGAGCGGGGCGGGACTAGTACCCACGGCGCTATGGGAGGGGAGGGGTTAAAACCGCCCTATGGCACACCCTCTAGGGACTAGGGGTGGTCCGCCAAACATCACAAAAAGCAACTTAGGTGCGGTTTGGATCTGGTTTTTTGTGTGTCTACGTTTTAAAATCACGTTTTTATTTTTTTATTTTTTTCAAGTCCCAACATTTGACTTTTCTCCCGTGAACAGTGCATCCGTGCACTGTTCACGGATCCCACAAACTTCATTTTTTAACAACTTTTTTATTAAAAATGGGTCTCATGGTACATTCATATATTTAAAAATTATTTTGCTATAGTGTTTTCAGTTTCAGCAAAATAAGTTCTATCCAAATGGATTGGTTTAGTTTTATGGGCTACAAAATTATAATTTCTAGTAACATTAACATAGCAAAAATCTCATCATACAAAATTAGAAAGCATAGACAAAATGTCCATTACAAGGCTCTGAGTTTCACAGAAAGAAGAGTTGGGGTTGTTGTGGACTGCCTTAACTGTGTTTTGAGAGTCTCCTTTGAATATTACATACGTCAACCCAAGCTGCATAGTCTTTTGTTTTTTTACTGTCAAAGTTGTTGCTTTACATACCTACAACATTTGTACTTTTGTATATGTCCAAGCATATAAGAGCTTTTGCCTAATGATTTCTCAAACTACTGCTATATAAGATTTGTCTTGTATGATTGATGCATCAAAATTGAACTTGCACCAACCTGGTGGAAGGGAAGTTTAATATTTCCTTTGAAGAAGAAATTGGTTAAGTGCAAGACCTGGCTTCTTGTTGAGTTCTAACAATGTGGTTTGTTCTTTGAGAAAAGTCAACTGGCTTTGATTTGATCCCATCATTAATTAAAGCATTTATTGAACACCAGATTTGGTCACATAGGATGGCAGCAAAATCAGGAAATTGATTCTTTTCTTCTGTATTCAATACATGGTCCTTAGAAGAGGAATATAATCACACTCTAATCCAGTCATCAATGGGCATTAATTTTCTAGTGGCAAAGTTTAGAGGCCATTGCAGAGTTGCACCAAATTATAGTAGCAAATGGGCATTAAAAGAATATATGCTCATGGGAACATCTGTTTTGCAGCGGGGGACAAGAGATATCAGATATGCTGAAGTTTTAGTTGATGGTGACTTTCATTTGAAAGGTTTTCCCAGGTTATTTTCAAAAGAAGGAATTTGAGCATTTCATTTACTTCTTTGATCTTTCCTTCATAGTCCATAGAGCTTTCCACTTTTTTTTCTTTTTGGATGGGCATAGAGCTTTCCACTTGTAGCGACCTATTTCTTTTAGTAAATTATACATTAAGGCTACAAGCCCAAAGCCTATAGCTGGTCGCAAAAAACACGACCCAGTGGCTATCCACAAACAAGGGCATTAGATTTAGGCCCACTATGTCAACATTTAATCTTTCTAATCTATGGCCCAAGTTCATGGACAAGTTTAAGTTTGCAGCAAGGGGGAAAATGGTATGACAGGTAGGAGAGTGATTTTTGGTGAATGATAAACTTCATAGCCATCCCCTCGATTAATGTGTTAGCTTGGAACCCATCTATTAATAAATTGACTCAAATCTATTACACATGCATAACATTTCCCTTTTCTTCTATCTCAAATTTTTTATCAATACAAACTGTAATTCATTACATTAATTGCCTCCATTTACTATTTTCAACTGCCTTTTAAACATTTGGGCTTATGGTGACAACTGGCACTTACATTGATGATGCGTCTTAGACCAAGCATCCATATGACATCTAATGGTAAGACCACTAACGAAAATGGACAACATGGTGCTTTTGAACACGTAACTAAACACTAATGGCCAAAATGAAAACAACCCCTAACATAAGAGTGAAAGTCAAATAAATTTCATTTCTCTAATTTTGGTTCTAAGATATATGAAATTAATTTTTCCTTCAACTCATTTTAGTTCTAAACATGAATTCTAAATTCCAATTTCAATTCATTTCGATTATTTACAAGGTCCAAATAAATATCAAAATGTTTCCCCTTCTAAATTTTAATGCCATCAAAAGCCTTAAGTTCCAACAAAGTCATCTAATTTCCACCTTAACCTATCTCATTCCCCCCCACCCCCCTCTCCTCTAGTATTTTTAGATAGATAGATAATGGGGAGGATGGGAAGGAGATGTGGATTCAAACCACAAACAATGTCATTACCGTTGACCTATCATTTGAATCTTATCTCTTTTCCATAGTTGATAACATAGGATTTGATACACGAATCTATTTGGTTGGGGGATGGAAAAGTGAAAAAAAATATAAATTATTTCATTTCTTTGTGTTTTCCATCATGTGTGTTTGATAACGAGGATGGAAAAAGTGCAAGGGATAGAGAATAAATTACTCTTATGCTTTTACTATAGAAGTAGAATGGTGGAAAAGTTTGGATGCTATTTTTTTTTTTTTTCTATTTTCTTCTCAATTTGAAAGAAAAAATTTGGTTGACTCAAGTGAAAAGTTCCATCTATCCTCATTTTCTTTTTATTCCACGTTTACTCCAACAAAATAATGGAATCTCAATTTTTCTTCCTTTTCCACTCTATTTTCATTCTCTCCCTTTAGGCCTTCTCACTCTAACCAAACATACATAAATTTATTCCTTTCAAAGACCACAAATTGTTTTCCAAAAGGGTAGTGTTTGTTGCACGTAGTGTGTACATATACACACGATCTTTTATAACTAAAATTATGACTTGAACTCACGTTTTCAAATTAAAATTTGTGACTTCAAGTCATGATTTTAGTTATAAAACATAGTGTGTGGACTCCACGAAACAAGTTTTTCCCTTCAAACAAAAGAAAAAAAAAAGAAAAAAAAGAAGAAAAAAAAGAGAGAATTGTTTCTTTTTATCCCTTTGAAAGTAAAAGCTCCCCTCCCCCTCTCCCAGCTTTTTCCTTGGAAAAAGAATAGGCTTGACTTGGACCTCGACTTAGTAGCACTTTCACAGGGTCGGACTTAAAAGCTAAAAACTAGTCCCCACTCTCAAGCTGAGCTAGACTCCGTCCAATTATCTTGCCCAGTTTTAGATCCTGGGGTGAGAAACATGTGGAAAGGTTTCTTTTTATATTTGGCAATTGCTATTGCAAGCAAGTTACTTTAAGGTGATAATGGGTTTAGAATAAGTTTTTAGGAAGACTTGTTTCCTAGCATTGATCAATTCAAACTCAAGGTCATTAGATAAGCCTTGGATTATCTACTTTTTTTTTTCTTTCTTTTTTTCTCAAGAGATATGTTTGAATTCTATTTCACCTATGAAGTTAGACATTTTACTCTTTGCCATTATGCAATGGAATGAAAATCTGAAACTTGTACTTTGTTAATACATTGAGTAATGTTACAGCCACAAATTATTGATGTGACCAACATTTTATTGGTTTTCATTTAGACCCATTATTAATATCACTTTTTCATTTATAAATAATCACTCACCACATTTGCAGTTTGCAAAAAATTTTGTAAAATTGTTTGTATTTCTAGCATTATTCTAAGGGTCTGGTTAACGTGTGCCCTAAGGACACACGTTAACAAATTTATTTTTGGAAAAGTTTTATTGGAAATTGAAAAAGTTGTCAAAACTTTTTCAATTCCTGATAAATCTTTTCCAAAATTGGTTTACTATTATATGCCCTAAGGGCATACATTAGTAAAATCCTTATTCTAATACCTTTTCATTATGTTTGGTAGGAGGGGATGAGAGGGAGACACTGATTATTAAGGAAGGAAAAGTAATTTGTTAACAAAACGTTGTGTAATCATGTTTTATCTTCATTTATGCTAAAACTTCAGCATTACACTCACTCCTTCCACTTTCCTTTCAAACAACATAAAAGAGGCTGGTATTAAGTTAAAAAATTCTTAGATTGACAAAAGTATGACAAGTGGCACAAAAGGAATATTACATCTCTAAAACCGTAACTTAAAGAGGTGTGTCTAAAATTATTATAATTTTAGAGTTCAAGTCCTCCATGAACTCTTATCAATTAAAAAAAAAAAAAAAAAAGTCATCCATCAACATAACGGGCAGTACTTGTTACACACAATCCAAAAAACAACTGAAAACCGTAACTTAAAGAGGTGTGTCTAAAATTATTTGTGTAGTAAATATAGCCCATTTTTTATAATAAAAATGTGTATATGTGGTTGTTAGTGGGAGTATAATTTGATGGGTATTTTTATTTTTTCTCATTATATAATATATTCTTAATTTCTATATATTAAGAGGATTAAAAAAGTTAGTTTTTTTTTAAAAAAAATACCCTTAATCTAATTAACTTATTCTTATTCCTAAAACATAAAAATGAGGTTAAAATCATAAATTAATAAAAAAATTTATATATAAAAAAAACCTATCCATGTTTATAAAACTACCCCATGTTCTATAAAACTTCTTAATACCCCAAGTACACAACCAAAACTACACCCATGTTCCTATTAAAAAAACTACCCCATTTTCTTAAAAAAAAAAAAAAAACTACACCAATCTCCTATAAAAAAATAAAAAAAAATAAAAAATCTATAAAAAAAAAGAGTCTCATTGCACGCGCAAAGTGCATGTAATGAGGCTATAATATATGATGTTATTATCACATGTCAAAATAGTTTAAGAAAAAAAATTAACAATTAAAAACAATAAAAAATATTGTCATAACTTTGCTTTTCAAAGACAAATGTGACATTGTGACTCTAAGTGTGTGTTTGGATAGAACTTATTTTGCTGAAAATGAAAACTAAAAACTAAAAACACTGTAGCAAAATAATTTTTAAATGTGTGAATAGTGCTGTGGGACCCATTTTTAATGAAAAAATTGATAAAAATGAAATTTGTGGGTCCGTGTGCATTGTCCGTTGTGAGAGTTCAAGTCCTCCATGAACTCTTATCAATTAAAAAAAAAAAAAAAAGTCATCCATCAACATAACGGGCAGTACTTGTTACACACAATCCAAAAAACAACTGAAAACCATAACTTAAAGAGGTGTGTCTAAAATTATTTGTGTAGTAAATATAGCCCATTTTTTATAATAAAAATGTGTATATGTGGTTGTTAGTGGGAGTATAATTTGATGGGTATTTTTATTTTTTCTCATTATATAATATATTCTTAATTTCTATATATTAAGAGGATTAAAAAAGTTATTTTTTTTTAAAAAAAATACCCTTAATCTAATTAACTTATTCTTATTCCTAAAACATAAAAATGAGGTTAAAATCATAAATTAATAAAAAAATTTATATATAAAAAAAACCTATCCATGTTTATAAAACTACCCCATGTTCTATAAAACTTCTTAATACCCCAAGTACACAACCAAAACTACACCCATGTTCCTATTAAAAAAACTACCCCATTTTCTTAAAAAAAAAAAAAAAAAAAAAAAAAAAAAAAAAAAAAAAACTACACCAATCTCCTATAAAAAAATAAAAAAAAATAAAAAATCTATAAAAAAAAAGAGTCTCATTGCACGCGCAAAGTGCATGTAATGAGGCTATAATATATGATGTTATTATCACATGTCAAAATAGTTTAAGAAAAAAAATTAACAATTAAAAACAATAAAAAATATTGTCATAACTTTGCTTTTCAAAGACAAATGTGACATTGTGACTCTAAGTGTGTGTTTGGATAGAACTTATTTTGCTGAAAATGAAAACTAAAAACTAAAAACACTGTAGCAAAATAATTTTTAAATGTGTGAATAGTGCTGTGGGACCTATTTTTAATGAAAAAATTGATAAAAATGAAATTTGTGGGTCCGTGTGCATTGTTCATTGTAGAAAGTCAACATTTGCGGTTACTGTTCATTTACTGTTACTGTTCAATGAACAGTAACCACAATACTCCAAAAACGCGAGAAAACCAAAAAAAAAAAAAAAAAAGAACAAAAACGCAGAGTAGAAAACGCAGCCGTGAATAAGTTGGATCCAAACATGCTCTAAGTTTAACCACTTCTTTGTACTTTGTAGTAGGCTTGTTTATTTTATTGTTAAATCACTCTTAGTTAAGAAATAACATTATTTTTTAAGTAATAGTTAGAAATAAATTTTTTTTTATAGGAAAAAAAAAAAGGTTAGAAAAGAAGAGTGCTTTTTTTTTTTTTTTGATAAAAGAATAATGCTTTTTTGGAAATAAATAAAAGTAGACAATTCAATGAATTTATTTCCACACATCGTTGGTCCAATGTGTCTCTTTATTTTGCCACCCAATTTACCAAACAAGACTGAAATCAGATCAGACTATAATTAAATTCTGATTCATTCACTTGCCCACACAGACAAAACACCCAAACCAAACGCCGTTTCGGTTATAACTTAAACCATACTCAAACACCGCCCTATTCAAAATTCAAAATTCAAATTCCACGCTCTCAACGGTCATATTCCTTAGGGTTTCTTCAACGTCTCTTTCTTTCTCTTACATTATATACCCCCAAATCCCAAACCCATTCCCTCCTTGTCTATCATCGCCTCCATTGTCTCATTCTTTGAATATCTCTTACAAACTCCAAAACACACACACACACACACACACTATCTCTCTCTCTCTATGGATTTTCACAGCCTTGCAAGGAAGGAGCTTCAGGCTCTCTGCAAGAAGAACAAGATCCCAGCCAACATGACCAATGTTGCCATGGCCAATGCACTCCAAGCCCTTCAAAATGTAATCTTTTTTCTCAACCCTTCAATACCCATCTCGCATCTTTCTTTCTTCTCTATTTGTTTGCTGGGAAACTGTAGGGAAATTAAAGAAAATATGACAATTTTCAATCTTTTTTCTTTGGTTTACAATACCCATTTCATATTCTTCTTTCGATTCTCTTTTATTTATATCTTTATATGAATTGATGCATTTTAATTCGAATCTATTAATGCCCATTGCGTACCTTTCGTTATTCTCCGTTTGGTTGTTGAGAAATCATTACGAAAAGAAAACTTAATGAATCCTTTGTAATCCATCTTTATTATTTGTTGGCATCAATCTACAAGTAAAGAAAGACAATGGTTTACTAGCATTCTTTTTCTATTGTTTTGATTCAATCTCAATGTAAATACTGAATCTGTTAATCTTCCTTTCAAAATGTTTATACATTCAAACCAAATCGATGTGTCAAGTAGAAGGGCTCGAAACAAATCATAGAAAAATGAAAGAAAAGTCAGCATTTCTATGACTTAGGAGTTCTTGACAGTCCCGCTTTGTTTGCAAAACAAATCATAGGAAAAGAAATGTCAATTTCAATTTTCTTCATACTCTTCTTGCTTGTATCTTTTATCTTGAATCTTTATATAAACTGATGCAGTTTAATTCGAATATATTAATCCCATTTCGATTTTCTCTGTTTGGTTATTGAGAAATCACTACAATAAGTTAAAAAGACTTTGTCTCCTTCTTTACCGATTACCATAAATTGTTGGGAACCAAACAGATCTAGTTGCCAATGAATCTATAAGTAAAGGAAAACAATGATTTCCAAGAATTTGTTACTCTTCCTTTCAAAATATTTCAACACTCAATCCAAATTGATGTGTGTCAGGTTGAAGGACTTGAAGAATTCTTGAATCCATCTGATTCAAATCTCTCTCAATCTCCGGAGAAAAATGTGAACGGATCGCCTGATATTCCTCGCACAGCCGCCAGGGCCTCAACTCGCAGAAAACCCACAAAACAAGTAACCGAAAGCACACAACCATTGACGCGAACTCGTCGTGGTACGAGAGGAAGTGCCGCTCAAGGTACTGATCAAGAAAACAAAGATGTGAATGTACTTATAACCCCGGCACCGGCAGTGCCAGGCAGCCGCAGAAGAGTGCCAGCAGCTTCATCTCGCAGAAAAATTGAGACCCAGTTGAGAGAAGCTGAAGACGATGAGAAGAGTGAGGCTCAAGAGAGGAGTGATGTGGTTGAGACTCCTGTGGTGCCAAGCACCCGGCGAAAAGCTCCAGCCACTTCGGCTCTCAGGAAGTTGGAGACGGAGAATTCAGTGCAGCGAGTGTATAGTACGAGGCATTCGGTGAGATTGTTGGAGAAGAACCTGGGTAAGATGAGTTTAGTGGAGAATGGAAAGTCAGAACCTGTAAAGATTGATGACTTGTCTGAAGAGATGGCTAATAGTTCAGAAATTTCAGAGCTTTCCGTTCAATTTGAAAAGGAAATGTCTGGTATGTGTTTTTGAAAATTCCAGGAGCAATTCCATTTAAACTGTTTATAACATATTTGAAGTTTTTTTTTAAAAAAAAAAAAAAAAAAACCATTTGTTTGTTTAGAAATCTAAGGAATTATAGGGTCTCCATTCAACATTTTTAGCTTCTCTAACTATTACATATGCAATTTTCTCAGTAAACATGTGCTTTTGTGTGACATAAGTGCAAGTTTTCGAAACAAAGAATCTAGGATTTACTCTTCTTCTCTAGCACTTTTGGACAAAATGGAAGAGCATGAATATGATATGATGTTCTCTGACATTGTTCATAATTTTATCTCAGAAGCTAATACACAAACAGTATCAGAAGTGGGTCCAGAGGAAACCAATGATTCTGAAGTTCTATCGGATCCAAAACCAGTTGAGCCAATGGAGATGGAGAGGGAATTGAAAGTTGATAATAAAGATATGAACAAGAGTGATGATGAGTCTAGAGAAGATAATTTGAAGTCTGAGATAGCTGATAATTCAGGTGTTGTTAAAGTTTCAGAGACTATTGATGAAGCCGGTGATGAGGGTTCGGATGAGTCGGATATTATTTCAAGTGAAAAGTTGGAGATGGCAATAGATCTGGATCATGAAACTGTAGATGAGAAGGGTAAGTTTTATTATGTCATTGTTTTTTATCGTCATCAAGAATGTTCTTCATTTTAATTCATATATTGTTTTTTTTTTTCATTAACGTTTTTGTGAATTTGATGATGATGATGTTCCAGTTACTGAGCAAGACACAAGATCTGAGGATTCTTTGGCTGTTAAAGAATCCAATGATGCTTCTGCTGAGGATATGGACCATGTTTCTGAATCTATGTCCCCACAACATGAATGTCAAAACCTGGCAAGCAAAGACTCAGAACTGAATGTGACAGAGGGTGATGACCACAGCAATTGTGATTCTGAATCTGAATCCACCACTGAAGGGGAGTCAGATTCTGAATCGGAATCTGCCACTGAAGGGGAGTCTGATGAAGAGATTGCATCAGATGAAAACTCATCTGAGTGTGAAGAAAACTACAGTGATGATGATGCAGAAAAGGATTTAGAGGCTCCAATTCTTCCTATTGGTTTTGAGAAGTTGGAGAACAACCATTCTGGTTCTGAAAGCATTGTAGCTGAACAATCGGACATACAGGTTTCTGTTGAGAATCAGGCATCTACTATAGAAATTTATAATACTGAAGCATTGGTTGATGTGAAAGTGACTGAAGCAGAAACAGAAGAAGAAAGGGATTTAGAGGCTCCAGTTCATTCTGGTTCTGAAAGCACTGTAGCTGAACAATCGGACATACAGGTTTCTGTTGAAAATCAGGCATCTACTATGGAAATTTATAATACTGAAGCATTGGTTGATGTGTATGTGACTGAAGCAGAAGAAGTTGCCGTGAAAACCAATGACCAATCATCAGTTGAAACTCCAATATCTATGAACAATATGAGTCCAGATCTCCTAATTTCTGACTGTGAAGTCACATTATCAACTGTGGCAACAAATTCAATATCTGAGGACAAGACTTCTTGTCATGCTGAGGATCCAATGGCCAAGGCAGAAGAGATGCATGAAACTTTGGTTGATGTTTGTGTAATGCCAGCACATGAATCAAACATGAGTACTGATCTAATTTCCGACAGCAAAGTCACCTATGATATTCCATTTCAACCATTTGCAGCTGACCAGCTTTCGGGACGGTTTCCTCGCCCAACTCAGTTGACACCAAGGAAATCTTCAGCTATAAAAGAATCAACAATTCAGAAGGTCACTGATGTTTCAGATGATGATGAGGAAAAAATTGACACTGGTAATGTCGAAGTGGAGCTTGATAAGGAAAAGGCAAAGCCTGATGAATTGGCAGGAAAGAGTTTAAGGCAGCTCGCAAAGATGTTGAAGGAAATGCCAGCACATGAAACAAACATGAGTACTGATCTAATTTCCGACAGCAAAGTCACCTATGATATTCCATTTCAACCATTTGCAGCTGACCAGCTTTCGGGACAGTTTCCTCGCCCAACTCAGTTGACACCAAGGAAATCTTCAGCTATAAAAGAATCAACAATTCAGAAGGTCACTGATTTTTCAGATGATGATGAGGAAAAAATTGACACTGGTAATGTCGAAGTGGAGCTTGATAGGGAAAAGGCAAAGCCTGATGAATTGGCAGGAAAGAGTTTAAGGCAGCTCGCAAAGATGTTGAAGGAAATGCATATTAAAAGCAATAAAAAGCACAACACAGATAAAAGTACCACTAAGGTGAGTCAATTCGCTCTCACAATCTCTCTGTGTCTCCTTTCAGTGGTAATAGTTAGAGCTTATCACTGTGTTATATACTGTACCAACTGTGTTTTTTGTCAAATGATGTGCAGGAACATGTTGGGAAGAAAAGAATTGCCTTGCAGGCATTGCCAGAGAACTGTAGCGTGGCTGTGGATGAGGGTTTGAAGGAAAACTGAAATACCTAAATGCAGGAAGGGATATATATATATAAGTGTATGAAACCAACCGCGCCTTGAGTATTGTTTCTATTTTGGGAATTTTGGTTGAGAGGGCCAATGATAGAGGAGGGTTTAAACCTGGGTTTGCCTGCTTATTATGTGTTTCTTTTCTTGTGCAAATGAGAATCAGAAGTTTGATTGGATTTTGTTTTTGGTCACTTATGGTACACAAGTTTGTAATAATGTTGACTCGCCCAATATTTTGTTGGTGTTGGGTTATGATTGAAAGCTATCAAGCCTGCTTATATCTAGCTCATTTTTGTCAATGTGGTTCATTTATATATCCCGCAGATGGATGATTTTCAGGTTGTGGACTCAGATTGTTTAATTGTTTTCCTTCTTTAACGAAGTTCTTAAGTTTATTGGGAGAAAAAGAAAATTGCAGTAATATCTTGGTGCGGCCAATGTGTTCTCTCACTTCTCAACATCATTGGGTTCAGCCAACTCAGGTTGTGTGAGAAAATCATGCAAGGATAAATTTGACCAATTATTAATCTGCACCAAAAAGGGATAAATTTGATTCGGGTCCACATGTAAGGATTTTTACTCACTCAAACTTGTTTTTGATCTCTGCCTGTCATGATTACCACCAAAAAAAAAAAAAAAAAAAAAAAAAAAAAAAGATCTCTGCCTGTCATACCCTATGGTGGTAATATTATTGTTGGCCACAAAATACCGTGCATGTGATCCTATGGTATTATTGGCCACAAAATATCGTGGAGCATGTGTTTTTATTTTTACTAGTGGCAAACTCATGTGTGAATAAATAATTCTTTTGTAATTAAAATATAATATATAATTTATTATCTAAAATTTGTTGAAGATAATTTGTTATTCTTAAAAATTAAACAATTTTATTCAATCAAATTAGGTTTACTTCAGTCTAATTTGGTCTCTACTCGATCAATTTAGATCCCCTCTCATCCATTTTGGACTAATTGAGCTTTTAAATTGAATTTTTTCCCTTAATTTTTGGGTTGAAAAGTATGAAATTTTATTATGTGTATGTTTGGCAAAAATTAAAAAGCCAACTTATTTTACCATTCAGCTTATTTTTAAGACTATTCATGGGTCTCACTACACGTTTGGTACTATTCATGGGTTTCATTGTACTATTTCAACTAATTTTTATCTTTATTTACAGTACTTTCAGTAAAAAATTTTCAATTTCAGCAAAATAAATAGATCTCAAATAAACCCTATATTTGGGCTAAACTCTTTATTTTGAGTTAAAAAAAATACAAACAAAATAAACATTAGAAATTAGAAATATGAAATTAGGAATCTATTTTCAATAACATGTGAATCTACCCCTCTTCCCAGATTTATCTTCTTTTTTTTTTTTTGAATTTCTATGCTTAGTGTAAGATACAAATACATACATCTATCTAACCATAATAAAATATTTATTCTTACTATAGTGGACCCAAGCTTTGAATGGTGAGGATATGGACCATGTTTCTGAATCTATGTCCCCACAACATGAATGTCAAAACCTGGCAAGCAAAGACTCAGAACTGAATGTGACAGAGGGTGATGCCCACAGCAATTGAGATTCTGAATCAGAATCCACCACTGAAGGGGAGTAAGATTCTGAATCGGAATCTGCCACTGAAGGGGAGTCTGATGAAGAGATTGCATCAGATGAAAACTCATCTGAGTGTGAAGAAAAAAACAGTGATGATAATGCAGACGCAGAAGAAGAAAAAGATTTAGAGGCTCCAGTTCTTCCTATTGGTTTTGAGAAGTTGGAGAACAATCATTCTGGTTCTGAAGGCATTGTCGCTGAACAATTGGACGTACAGGTTTCTGTTGAGAATCAGGCATTTACTATGGAAATTTATAATACTGAAGCATTGGTTGATGTGCATGTGACTGAAGCAGAAGAAGTTGACATGAAAACCAATGACCAATCATCGGTTCGAACTCCAATATCTATGAAGAATGAGTCCAGGTCTCCTAATTTCTGACTGTGAAGTCACATTATCAACTGTGGCAACAAATTCAATATCTGAGGACAAGACTTCTTGTCATGCTGGTGATCCAATGGCCAAGGCAGAAGAGGTGCATGAAACTTTGGTTGATGTTTGTGTAATGCCAGCACATGAATCAAACATGAGTACTGATCTAATTTCCGACAGCAAAGTCACCTATGAAATTCCATTTCAACCATTTGCAGCTGACCAGCTTTCGGGACAGTTTCCTCGCCCTACTCAGTTGACACCAAGGAAATCATCAGCTATAAAAGAATCAACAATTCAAAAGGTTTTAAACTCTGGGTCAAATTAAATTAGGAAAAACTAAGTAAAGGAATAACAGCTGGGTCATTTAAGACCCAAGCTAACTTCAAGTGAGGGAGGTGAGTATTAAACTCTGTCCTCTGTCATCACATCACATCATTTGGTCCACCAATTTCTCTCATCTATCCCTTATTTTCACCTTAAAACATGCTCTTTCCTTTGCCTCAACACAACGCCGAATACACAGCAATCAACCTTTAATACTATAGCTATGAAAGGAAAGTTTAAAAGGAGAAATTTTAGGGGGACGTTTATCACGGCAAATTTATAAAGATGTGTTAGTCAACCTTGTTATACACTTACAAAAACAGAGGAAAGGATGTCTCTTAATACATATGAAATAGCAACAAAATTCCTAATTCAGTGTTTTACTCTTCCTTCAATTTCTGTGGGCATTAATATGAGTTCAAACCTTTGGTTTGTGAGTGCACACAACCATAGCTTGCCGTTGAATCCTGGGGCGGTGATCGCTTTCTGCACCAAGGATAAATTGCATCAAATGGGGCGAAATCACTTCTTAGGACAGTGGATTGAGTTCCACGCCTCAACTCTCTCTATCATCGATAAGTTTCCTCTAATCTCTTGAATTTACTCTATTGGTTTTGTTAATTAGTCTCATATATTTCCAACAATCTAAGAAGTGACTTGCTCCAATTAATAATCAAATATGAGCATTGCACCTGACATGTCTAAATTGGAACCATTTGATGGAAACCATTATAAGAGATGGTCTGAGAGGATGTTATTTTATCTTGAATCTATTCATGTGGATTATGTGTTATTCAATGATCGTGTATCTGATGAAATGCATGAACTTGCTCGTTATGCTTCTATTAGGAATTTTGAACGGGATAATTGTACTTGTAGGGGTCATATTCTGCATTACTTGTCCAATTCATTATTCGATATTTACTGTGGTTATAACTCTGCTAAGGAAATTTGGGATGCATTAAAAAAGAAATATTCCATGGAAGATGCTGGTTTTAAAAATATGTTGTTGGTAGGTTCCTTGATTTTAAAATGGTAGATGAAAAACCAATCATGGATCAGGTCCATGAGTATCAACATATTGTTTTAGAAATTTTGGCTAAAGGGATGAAAATAGATGAGGCGTTCCAAGCAGCTGCTCTCATAGAGAAGTTGCCACCTTCCTGGAAGGACTATAGAAACTATTTGAAACACAAAAGTAGAGACTTATCAATGGAGGACCTAATTGTCCACATCCAGATTGAGGAGTCAAACCGGATGAG
Organism: Quercus lobata; assembly: GCF_001633185.2. NCBI lineage: Eukaryota > Viridiplantae > Streptophyta > Magnoliopsida > Fagales > Fagaceae > Quercus > Quercus lobata. The sequence goes on along the minus strand of NC_044912.1, from coordinate 25,747,992 downwards.
AGATATAACAAATTATACTAACCTAGAGTTCACATCTAAAGCAAACTTAGTGGAACAGAAAAATGCAGAAAAATTTCAAAAAAAAAAAAAAAATGGAGAGGGCCTAATGGAAAGACTGAATGTATATTCAAGAAACAAAATAATATTGGAAAGAAAAAGAAAGGTCCTTGCTTTGTGTGGGAAAAGAAGGGACAAGATCACCATCACCCCAAGCCTCAAGCCAACTTGACAGAATCTGAGGTGATAGCTGCAGTTGTGTCTGAAGTGAATCTGGTCAACATCATGATTGAATGGGTAGTGGACATTTAGGGGTGGCAAATGGGCGGGTTGGGTCATAAATGGGTTGGGTCATAGATGGGTTGGGTGTATAATTATCCATTTATCCATTTATGACCCGTTTATATATAAATTAATTATCCATTACCAACCCAACCCATTTAATTAGTAACCCACCCATTTAACCCAATATGACCCAAATACCTCTAAAACTACTTGAATACCCTCTTGACCTCCAAAATACCCATAAATACCTAAAATGATGCAAATACACCTAAACTTCCAAAATTACCAATATACCCTTGGACATCCAAAATTATCCCAAAATACCCGTGAAACCTCTAAAATGACCAAAATACCCCTGATATCTCTAAAATCACCAAATATGCTTAAAAACCACTAAAATGACCAAAATAGCCACTGAAACCCAAAAAATGACCAAAATACCCCCCAAAACTCAAAAAATGACCAAAAGTACCCTTGAAACCTAAAAATTACCAAAATACCCCCCAAAACCCAAAAAAAGACCAAAATACCCTCAAAACCCAAAAAAATAACCAAAATACCATCAAAACCTAAAAATGACCAAAATACCTCCGAAACCCAAAAAATGACCAAAGTACCCCCAAAACCCAAAAAATGACCAAAATACCCTCAAAACCTAAAAATTACTAAAATACCCCTAAAACCCAAAAAATTACCAAAATACCCCCGAAACCTAAAAATGACCAAAATACCTTCCAAAACCCAAAAAATGGCCAAAATACCCCCGAAACCCAAAAAATGGCCAAAATACCCGAAACCTAAAAAATTACCAAAATACCCCCAAAACCCAAAAACTGACCAAAATACCCCCAAAACCTAAAAATTACCAAAATATCATTGAAACCCAAAAACTTACCAAAATACCCCCGAAACCTAAAAATTACCAAAATACCCTCCAAAACCTAAAAAATACCAAAATACCCCCAAAACCTAAAAATGACCAAAATACCCCCAAAACCTCAAAAAATACCAAATACCCTTGAAACCCGAAAAATGACCGAAATACCCTCGAAACCTTAAAATGACCAAAATACCACCGAAACCTAAAAAATTACCGAAATACCCCAAAACCTAAAAATTACCAAAATACTTTTGAACCATAGAAATTTACCGAAATAACCCTAAAACTAAAAGATGAGAAAAATGCCCTCGTAACCTAAAAAATAGCTAAAATACCCTTAGAATCTAAAAGATAATCAAAATAACCCTAAAACATAAAAAATTACCGAAATTCCCTCGAAACCTATAAAATGAATGAAAGACTCTTAGAACCTTTAATTTGTCAAAAATATCCTTGAAACATCCAAAATACCCTGAAACCTCTATTTCGGTAATTTTAGATGTTTCAAGTGTATTTTGGTCATCTTACATGTTTAGGGGCATTTTGGTCATAATTTGGGTTTCAGGGGTTTTTATCGATCATTTTTTTAGGTTTTGGGATTATTTTGGTCATTTTTTAGGTTTTTGGGGGTATTTTGATCATTTTTTAGGTTTCAGGGTATTTTGGTAATTTTTTAGGTTTCTAGGGTATTTCAGTTATTTTTTAGGTTTTAGAGGTATTTCGGTCATTTTTTTAGGTTTATGGAGTATTTTGGTAATTTTTTAGGTTTAGGGAGTATTTTAGTAATTTTTTAGGTTTAGGGTGTATTTTGGTAATTGTTAGGTTTTGGGGGTATTTTGATCATTTTTTAGGTTTTTGGGGTATTTTGGTCATTGTAATAGGTTTTGGGGTTATTTTAGTCATTTTTTAGGTCTTGGGGTATTTTAATCATTTTATAGGTTTCAGAGGTATTTTGGTCATTTTTTAGGTTTCGGGGGTATTTTTGGTAATTTTAAGGTTTCAAAGGTATTTCGGTCATTTTTAAGGTTTAGGGGGTATTTTGGTCATTTTTTAGGTTTATGAAGCATTTTGGTCATTTTTTGGGTTTTTAGGGTATTTTGGTAATTTTTGGGTTTTGGGGATATTTTGGACATTTTAGAGGTTTTTGGGGGGGGGTATTTTGCTCATTTTAGAGGTTTTGGAGGTATTTTTCTCATTTTGTGGGTTTTGGGGGTATTTTGGTCATTTGAGAGGTTTTGGGGGGTATTTTGCTCATTTTAGAGATTTTGGTCATTTTGTGGGTTTTGGGGGTATTTTGGTCATTTTTTGGGTTTTGGGGGAATTTTGGTCATTTTTTGGGTTTCGAGGGTATTTTGGTCATTTTTTGGGTTTTGGAGGTATTTTGGTCATTTTTAGGTTTTAGGGGTATTTTGGTCATTTTTTGGGTTTCAGAGGTATTTTGGTCATTTTTGGGTTTCGGGGTATTTTGGTTATTTTTTGGGTTTTGGAAGTATTTTGGTCATTTTTAGATTTCGGGGGTATTTTGGTCATTTTTTGGGTTTTGAGAGTATTTTTCTCATTTTGTGGGTTTTGGGGGTATTTTGCTCATTTTAGAGGTTTTGGGGGGGTATTTTGCTCATTTTAGAGATTTTGGAGGTATTTTGGTCATTTTGTGGGTTTTGGGGGTATTTTGGTCATTTTTTGGGTTTTGGGGGAATTTTGGTCATTTTTTGGATTTCGAGGGTATTTTGGTCATTTTTTGGGTTTTGGAGGTATTTTGGTCATTTTTAGGTTTTAGGGGTATTTTGGTCATTTTTTGGGTTTCCGAGGTATTTTGGTCATTTTTTGGGTTTTGGGAGTATTTTGGTCTTTTTTTTGGGTTACAGGGGTATTTTGGTTATTTTTTGGGTTTTGGAAGTATTTTGGTCATTTTTAGATTTCGGGGGTATTTTGGTCAGTTTTTGGGTTTTGGTGGTATTTTAGTAATTTTTAGGTTTTAGGGGTATTTTGGTCATTTTTTGGGTTTCAAAGGTATTTTGGTTATTTTTTGGATTTTGGGGGTATTTTGGAAATTTTTAAGTTTCGGGGGTATTTTGGTCATTTGTTGGGTTTTGGAGGTATTTTGGTCATTTTTTGGAGTTTTAGGGATATTTTGGTCATTTTTTTGGTTTTGGGGGTATTTTGGTAATTTTTAGGTTTTGGGGGGTATTTTGGTCATTTTTTAGGTTTCGAGGGTATTTTGGTCATTTTTTGGGTTTTGGTAGTATTTTGGTCATTTTCTAAGTTTTAGGGGTATTTTAGTCATTTTCTAGAAATTTAGATTTTATGTTGTTTATTTAAATTTTAGATGGGTTTAGTGGGTATTAGTGGGATTATCCATTTAGACCCATCTAATTAAATAACCAAATGGGTCCTTACCCATTTAACCCAAATATTCAAATAGGTTGGGTTAAGACTTATCCAAATAAGGTGGGTAATGGGTGGGTTTATGGATATGGATAAAAATTGCCACCCCTGGACACTGGGGCCACTAGACACATCTGCTCAAACAAGGAGATGTTTCTTGACTATGAGAAAGTCATAGATGGAGAGAGCGTCTATTTGGGAGATGCTCGTACTGCAAGTGTTGCAGGAAAAGGTAAGGCACTTTTGAAATTAACTTCTGGTAAGTCTCTAGCACTGCACTCTGTACTTCATGTTCCTAACATGCGAAGAAACGTAGTGTCTAGATCCTTTCTTAACAAAGCAGGGCTCAAATTGGTGTTTGAAGAGGATAAACTTGTATTAACTCGCAATGGTGACTTTGTTGGGAAGGGCTACTGTCATGGGGGACTCTTTGTACTTGATGCTAGTTTTGATAAAAATTAATGATAATAATGATAATAATAAAAATAATACTTTTATCGCTTATTTTGTTGAATCTTTGATCTGGGGCATGCAAGATTATGCTTTGTGAATGTTGCATCAATAAAAGGAATGAAGCAATTAAACTTGATAGTAAATCTAGAAATTAAGAATTCTCAAATGTGAAGTTTTCGTTTGAAGCAAGCACCAAAGATGAAAAATAAATAAAAGAAAATAAATTTGGAATTATGCATAAAGTGGTTGCTCCATATACTTGAATCTTTGAAAGGATACCAAATATCTCAAAATGTGGGGTACTTAGCTAAAGTTGGAATCCCTAGATTTTAAAGGGTGGTGTAGATTATTTCTCCATTTACTCACCAGTAACAAAAATAATCTCAATATAAAAAGCAATATCTTGAAACAGAAGCACCAAAATAATGGCATGGAAATAATCAATCATACATTCGTGTCAAACGGATTTATTGTGAATGAATCTGATAGGTGTGAGTATATTAAGCTCAATGCAAACTTTGATTTTATAATTTGCTTGTATGTAGATGACATGTTGATATTTGGAACCGATAAACATGTTATCAATTATACAAAAAAATTTCTATCATCAAAATCTGACATGGAAGACTTAGTAGAAGCTAGTGTGATATTAGGAATTAAAATAATTTGTGGCATTAAAGGTAATTTCTTATCAAAGCCACACTACATTGAGGAATGAAATATTTGAGAAACTCACTTTGAGAGTGAACCTGTAAGCTCGTCATATGATCCTAGATGAGGAAAAATAAAGGGACTAGTGTGTCACAATTGGAATATGCTAAAATTATAGGCAGTGTGATAGTCATAATCCTTTTTGTACTAACTTGTTTATTGAGAAATTTGAAAGGTACAATGAGGATATACAAATGTGCCGGAAGATTCTATGATGCAAATTGAGCATCTGACAATGATAAAAACCAACTCCACATGTGATATACAACTGTGTACCAAACAAGTTGCCTTAACCAATTTCATTGCATTGTGAATTACATGCAGCCATTGGTAGATCAAAGGAAAATTTTACAATGGGAAACAAGGACACATGCAGTTAAGGCACAAAATTGTGTGACAATTTATAAAAACTGGTGTGATAGCCTTGAGTCTATGAAGTCAGAAAAATCTAGAAGATTCTTTGACTAAAGGACTATCTAGAAAATTTGTCCATGATACATTGAGGGGGATGGGATTGAGGCCTATAGACTGAATCACCCATGATAGTAACCCAACCTATGTGATCGAAGATTCCGTGAATTAGGTTCAATGGGTTCAAACAAGTCGTGGAGAGATTCAATAATGCATTATCAAAAATTGTCCCTCCCTATGGTCTAGTTGGTGTAGATAATGCATACTGTCAAAGTGAGAAGGTTAAGTAGAACTCTTAATGAACTCATAACCTGTAAAGGTGGTGTGTGACAGTACACACTTGATGAGCTCACCTATATGGGTGTGGAAGTGGAGGCTGTTAGGGATTTTACCAAATCAAGGAGTAACAATGAGTGAACAAATGAACACATCAAGTAAATAGAAATTAGTGATTGACTCGGAGGCACAATTGAATGTTATTCTTAGACAATATTTGTCCCCATTCGCAAGTTGCTAAAAGGTTTCTACAAACTTGTCCCTAGGATACAACTAAGTTTATTGGGTTCTATAAATAACAATTTTGGAGAATACCCATAGGATTTCTTGTGTTTCTTTGTAACTTACTATTTTGGGGAGATAGTCATATTTTCAAGTGAACATTAACCTCTATTTATACCCATAAGGTTATAACCCTTCAAAAGGTATGTATGGAGAGTTAAAATGTTTCATAGAACTGATCATAAGGCTTGAAACCTCTTCAACCTTTCTGAATAGTCACTAGAAAATTTTGTAGAAAAATCCTGTTTCACGATTTTCGATCAGTTGAAAGTTACTTTTGATCGATCGAGTGTTATTTTCGATCGATCGAACAAGAATCGAGCAACGATCAAGACATCCAGAAACTCCAAGATTTTTTCTTTACTATTTCGATTGATCAAGCCAAAGCGTCGACCGATCAAAAATGCCTAACTTCGAATTTTCACTTAGAAAATTTCAGAACTTGAATTTTCACTTTAACAACTTTATGAAACAATATTCTCCAAACTCAAACATCATTATTACAACCTATCCATGTATATATCTAATATACAACAGAGGCCGCTTCCTATGAGAGTTTGGCCAACTCTCTAAAGCACCATGAACATCCAGGAAGGACGCAAGGCCGTAATGCACCAAATTGAGAACTCATCTAAATTAGGGTGGAATGTGTGCACAAGGTTAGAGTCTCACAATAGGAAGCTAGGTTCAAGACATTGTTTCACCAAGCATCCATGAGCCCTCACTTCTAAGCACCAAGTGTCGATTCAAGCCCAAAAGGCATCGACATCTAAGCATTACATCCTGCCCACCAATTCTCTCATATTCCATAACCTTCTTCTTTAATTCTAATTTGAAACATTGTGGGGGATTGTTGGAAAAGTTTCAAATTAAATTAGGAAAAAATAAATAAAAGGAATAATAGCTGGGTCATTTAAGACCCAAGCTGACTTCATGTCAGGGAGGTAAGTATTAAACTCTCTCCTCTGTCATCACATCATTTGATTCTCCAATTTTCTCATCTATTCCTTATTTTCACCTTAAAACATGCTCTTTCCTTTGCCTTAACACAATCTCGAATACACAACAATCAACCTTTAATTCTATAGCTATGAAAGGAAAGTTTAAAAGGAGAAATTTAGGGGGATGTTTATTACGGCAAATTTACAAAGATGTGTTAATTAACCTTGTTATACACTTATAAAAACAGAGGTAAGGATGTCTCTTAATACATATGAAATAGCAACAAAATTCCTAATTCTGTGTCTTACTCTTCCTTCGATTTTTGTGGGCATTAATACGAGTTCAAAGCTTTGGTTTGTGAGTGCACACAACCATAGCTTGCTATTGAATCCTGGGGGGTGATTGCAAGAGCAATTTCTGCACTAAGGATAAATTGCACCTAGTGGGGCAAAATCACTTCTTAGGACAGTGGATTGAGTTCCACACCTTAGCTCTCTCAATCATCGATAAGTTTCCTCTAATCTCTTGAATTTACTCTATTGGTTTTGTTAATTAATCTCATATATTTCCAATAGTTTCCTCGCCCTACTCAGTTGACACCAAGGAAATCTTTAACTATAAAAGAATCAACAATTCAGAAGGTTGCTGATGTTTCAGATGATGATGATGAAAACATTGACATTGGTAATGTCAAAGTGGAGCTTGATAAGGAAAAGGCCAAGCCAGATGAATTGGCAAGAAAGAGTTTAAGGCAGCTCACAAAGATGTTGAAGGAAATGCATATTAAAAGCAATAAAAATCACAATACAAATAAAAGTGCCACTAAGGTTAGTCTATTCGCTCTCACAATTTCTTTGTGTCTCCTTTCATTGGTTATACTGTTTGAGCTTATCACTATGTTATATTGTACCAACTGTGTTTTTTGTCAAATGATGTGCAGGAATATGTTGGGAAGAAAAGAATTGCCTTGCAAGCATTGCTAGAGAATTGTAGTATGACTGTGGATGAGGGTGTGAAGGAAAATTGTAATGCCTAAACGCAGGAAGGGATATATAAGTGTATGAAATCACGCCTTGAGTATCGTTTCTATTTTGAGAATTTTGGTTAAGAGGGCCAATGATAGAGGAGGGTTTAAACCTGGGTTCGCCTGCTTATTATGTGTTTCTTTTCTTGTGTAAATGAGAATCAGAAGTTTGATTGGATTTTATTTTTGGTCACTTATGGTACACAAGGGGTTTAAACCTGGGTTTGCCTACTTAATATGTGCTTCTTTTCTTGTTCAAATGAGAATCAGAAGTTTGATAGAATTTTGTTTTTGGTCACTTATGGTACACAAGTTTTGTAATAATGTTGACTCGCCCAATATTTTGTTGGTGTTGGATTATGAATGAAAGCTATCAAGTCTGCTATTGAGGTCTAAAATGTCATAATGTTGCACTAAGACCCAAAACAGCACAGAGAATTGAACTTTATAAAAAAATAAAATACTTGAGCCCGCAATAAAGAAAAAAGGTGGTTGGCCTAAATCCATTAAGGGTCTTAAGGAGGAACCCAAACCCACGAGTGTTAAGCCTTAGAACTCATGAAACAAAGGGAAGAAGAAAGCCCAACCCGCCAAGGTCAATAAATTGCTAGGGAGCCTAGTGGTAAGAACTGGGCCAGGATACCTGGGGATTGCCAAGAGCCTGGGATCCTCGGGTTATGTAGCAAAGACGGGGTTGGATTAAGACAGTTCAGAGGGGTGCCAAGGAACACAAGGGATGAGAACAGATAAACCCCTATCAGCCACCTGATGATCCAGAAAAAAGAATCAGAAGGCCTGGGAACCAACAATTCATAAACAAGGGGCTGGTACTTTGGGGAACTCAGAAAGAAGAACCATGAAGGAAGGTGGCTGAGAAACTTTCAACCTGACAGGAAGGAATCAACTCGCTTGGGAAAAATGACAAAGGGAAACACAGTCAAAAGAAGAAAATAATGAGGAATGAGGAAGGGATCAGCCACCAATGTTGCTGGCACACGTAATCAGTCCATTTAGCTACGGTAAATCAAGCCCAGTCCCTTAAAATAACAAGTAAAGGGCCTAGGATCCTTATTTCTACTTGGGCCTAGATACTGTCCAAAAAGGACCCACACCTGCTTATCCATCTAGCTCATTTATGTCAATGTGGTTCATTTATATGTTTTCTTTTAGCTATTTTGCCTACAAATTAATTATCCCAAGTCCCCAGGCATCTGCAGATGGATGATTTTCAGGTTTTGGACTCAAGATTTGTTTAGGATCCGCTTATTTTGTTGAAATTAAAAACTTTTTACTGAAAGTACTGTAGATAAAGGTAAAAGTTAACTGAATTAGTATAGTGGGACCCATGAATAGTACCAAAAAGTGCAGTGGATCCTATGAATAATAGCAAAAATAAGTTAAATAGTAAAATAAGCTAGCTTTTTAAACTAGAGCCAAACACACACTCGGATTGTTTAATTGTTTTCCTTCTTTAACGAAGTTCTTAAGTTTATTGGGAGAAAAAAAAATTGTAGTAATATCTTGGTGCGGGCAATGTGTTCTCACTTCTCAACGTCATTGAGCTCAGCCACTCAGGTTGTGCGAGAAATCATGGTGCATCTTATTCAAATTAAGAGCCAGCAGAATCTAAAAACTACTAGCAAAGCTCATGCAAGAAATTTGACCAATTATTAATCTGCACCAAAAAGGGATAAATTTGATTCGGGTCCACACGTAAGGATTTTTATTCAATACTTCAGAACAATTAAAAAAAAAATCATCCATGAGATCTCACTCAAACTTGTTTTTGATCTCTACCTGTCATAATCCCTACGGTAATATTATTGTTGGCCACAAAATACCATAAAGTATGTGATCCTATGGTCCACTCGATCAATAAAACAATTTTATTTAATCCAATTAGGTTTACTTCAATTCAGTTTGGTCCACTCGATTAATTTTGGTCCCCCTGATCCATTTTGGACTAATTGAGCTTTTAAATTGATTCTTTTTGTACGGTGTCTTTTCAATTTTAGCTCAAAAATTCTTTTTTTCTTTTATTAATTTTTGGGTTGAAAAGTATGAGATTTTATTGTATTTGGGCCTCTTTATTTTGAGTTAAAAAAATACAAATAGAATAAACACTAGAAATTAGAAATATGAGCCCTAAAAATGCAATAAAATTGATATATATATATATATATATATTCGAACTTTCTATTCAGTCCATGCAGTCATCTTTGGCCCACTTTGGTTCTATTCGGCCTACTTTGGTCCAATTAGGTCCATTTGGTCCATATTAGTCCTATTAAGTCCATTCTGTCCACTTTGGTCCACTTTAGTTTTATCTGGGCTATTCGGTCCACTTTAGTCCAATTCGGTCCATTCTGACTACTTTGGTTCTATTCGGTTCATATTGGTCTTATTCAGGCCATTTTGTCCACTTCGGTCCTATTTGGAAGACATTGGTCTTATTCAGTCCATTTTCGTCCTACTCGGTCCAATTTGATTCTATTTGATCCAATACGTCCACATTGGTCTTAATCTGTCCATTCATTCTTATTCGGTCATATCTAGTCCACATCGGTCCTATTTGGTCCATATTGGTACGCTGTCCTATTTGGACTACTTTGGTCCTATTTCATCTATCCACTCGGTCCATTTTTGTGCACTTACATATAGGGAAAAGACATGTTTGGGTTGAAAGCGCTTATTCCAAATCAAAATTTATTAATAAAAATATAGATCTCAAACTCATAATATCTAAAATCTTTAAGCGTAGCATTTATTATTGCTAAACTTTTGTTGAGCTACATTAACGTAGCATTTCAGTCCACTTTGGTCCGGCTTAATTTAAGTGAAAGTCTTTCTAAACATGAAGGTTATAAATATACAAATCTAATGTTTAGGGTAGTTACTCATTTGTTTTAAAGTCGTTACTTTTAAATGAGTTGCATGAGGTTGATTATACTTTCAAGCAAAAAAATTTATTCAAATTCTTCATTCTCTTAAAAAAATTTATTATGATAATCAAAACTCATAACAAACTTATACCAAATATACATAATTTATTCTTTAGATTTTATTGTACATAATTTGTTCTCCCTAAAAATTAAATAATTTCAAAAAGTAATTTCCATCACTCTATTTTTAAAAATATATAATTTTATCATTTTTTTTATTGATATTATTATCTTTTGAAATGATTCATATTTTTCTAACTATTGTTATTATGCATTATATTTTCCTAGTTTGGTGCAATTAAATTTTTAAATATCAAAGTTACTATTCAAATTCTCATTTTCTTAAGGAGATTATTATGATGATCAAAGCTTATCATATAGTTACAATTAATATTACTCAAATAATTGATAATACTCTCAACCCAAATTTGTATTTTTCCCATTCTTAAGTAGGTACACCAAATTGGATCGAAGTGACCTGAAATAGACTAAATAGACCGAAGTAGACCAAGTTGGATTGAATAGACCTAAGTGGATTGAATGGACCAAATTAGACTAAATATACCGTAGCGAACTGAATGGACTAAATGGACCGAATTAGACGGAATGGACCAAAGTAGACCAAAATTGACCAAATTGACTGAAATAGACCAAATAGACCGAATTGGATTGAATTGACCGAAGTAGTCTGAATGGACCTAATAGAACTGAAGTGGACTGGAGTAGACCGAATAGATGAAGTGAACCAAAATGGACTGAATGCTGATCTGTAATTAGCATATCCAAAGTTTTGATATAAACTCAATTCTTACTTCCAAAATAATCAGTATTAACTCAAATAAAAATCAAACTGAAACTCTGAGAGAGAGAGAGAGAGAGAGAGAGAGAGAGAGACTACTTGTAACGGGGAACTAAAAAAGTACCACACCAAAACGTATGAATCAAAAATAGAATTTTAAAAATCACAATGATTTCTTTAATATAAAGTAAAGTTGCAAAAAAAAAAAAAATCAAGAGAGAGAAAATAACCACATTTTCAAGAGAGAATGTGAGAGAGAATAATAAGAAACTTATAGAAAATAATATGAGAAGAAAGAAAAGTAAAAATAAAAAAATATAGTGATGACACCAAATTATCCAACTCTTGTTATGATATATAATAAAATAATATTATATTCTTATATACCATCTTTATAGTGCAATAAGATAACATCTAAGAAATCAAAGAGAATTAAAAAAATAACAACTTAAAAACACAACTTAATCACATCAACCCAAAGTAAAGTTTCATATAATACAAAAATTCATTAACCTAAAGTAAAGATGCAAGAAAAAAAAAATTCCATCAAAAAATGAAAAACAAAATTTTGAGAGAGAGAAAAAAAGAAGAAGAGAGAAATAACCTTTTGTATATGAAAAACTACGTATAGAATGAGAGAGAAAATTGTAAATTTATAGTAAGAGGAGGAGAATATGAAAAGCCAAAATTAAAGGAAGATAAATGGATAGAGGAAAAGTGATATTAAGGTAGATAATAATGGGGATATAAATAGGTAAAAGGGAGGAGAAATGTTAGAGAAACTATAACAATAAGTTGTGAAATTAATAAGAAAAAAAAAATTAGAGTTAAAAATAAGAGAGATAATGTTGGAAATGGTTGGATAATGTGACCATTGATATAACTCAACATAAGTATAGCAATAATAAACGCTACGATTCAACTTTTAGATATATATAGATTGGTTGATACACACATAGCTTAGTTCGGGATGCTAGGTGCTAGCTTCAAATCATGAGTCAAATCATAGCACTAGTAAGTGAATATTACATACTTTACCCATAGAACAATGGATTGGGGTCTATTGCGAAATGCAACATTAAAAGTAAAAAATTGAGAAGGTAAAATGATAGAAATGTTAAAAATTAAAAGTTTTGATATTTAGATTATATCTGTTTGGGAGCAACTTATTTAATTTTTACTAAATTTTTTTTATTGAAAGTGTGGTAAAGTATACTTATACTTTGAAAAGGTAAAAAAATGTAAAGTTTTAAAAAATTGTACATAAAAGCTAAAAGTTAAAAGTTAAGCTTATAAACCCATGCCATATGGACACTAAATATAAGTTTTTAAACTTTCAATCTTAGCCATTGATGAAGGCCACAATTCAACTTCTTACAACCATTCTAAAAACAGGCGCATCATGAGGCACGGTATTAAATATTTAAATGCCATAAAAGATTTTAGTTTGTCTTCTTCATCACTAATTGGTTTTGAGGTAGAGTGGCACAATTCATGATCCGACAAATAGTATTAAAGCTAAGGTTATGAGTTTGAGCCGTGAGAGCCTCATTATGAGGGAGGATTGTTGGGGTTATGTCTATTATGTCATTACACCATACAATAACACTTTTGATAACTAAAATTGAAAGTTAAAAAACTTATTTTTAATATCAACCTTTGGTTCAAACCTTTTAACCTTTTTATTTTTATTTTTATTTTATTTTTTATCATTTTATCTATTCAACTTTTTCCTCTCATAATTATCTGGTGCAATAGTCGTAATTATGTAGTACTAGGTTCTTGTTTTTGTTTCTGTTTCTTTTTTTCTTTTTCTTTTTTCTATAATGAATAATTGTAAATATATATATATATATATATGTAATAATTGATACAAAGCCTTCTTTTTTTTTTTCTTTTTTCTTTTTTTATGGGAATCGAAACAAAGGCTATTGAGTATACATTGATAAAATCTATGCAATAATTGAGAGAGTCTATGATTTGTTTTTATTTTTTATTTGCTGTATAAGAGTCTATGACTCTATGATTGATACACATACGTTCAAATTCAACACAGATATAAAATATTTCCTTGAATCCTTAATAAAATTATTTATTCTACTTGTGTCCCGAATTAAATTCTTATAGATAAAATCAATTTTTCAATAACATGTGGATCTATGTCTACCCCTCTTCCCAGATTTATCTTTTATCATTTATCTTTTTTAATTTCTATGCTTTTTTTTTTTTTTTGAACTGAAAAACTTCTGTCTTTGATACAATGCTTGAAATAAACTTCTGTCTTTGAAAAATAGGATTACAAATAAAAGTCTGTCTGAGAGTATAAAAGATGACAAGGCTATGCCGGTGAGGTCTGGGAGGGGGAAGATTACAAGAGTCTGTCTTGGCTAAGAGAGGGAGAAAGTGTTCTGCAATTGGATCTAAAACTTCGACCTCCTGTGAGTCTGTCTTTTTATAGTGAAAATAAACCATGTCTGTGTTGAAAAGTAACTCAAGTAGGTAAAGTTAACTTGAGTTGAGTTAATCCGTTGGTGTAAACCTGTAGAATCATATGGAAATTACTATTAATAAACAGTAATCTGTTTGGGCATCATTCACGCGTGCTGATGAACAATAAACTGTTTGATAATGGTGAACAGTAGTCGCTTGTCTGCAGTTTTTTTGTTGAGTCTGTCAGCAATCTTTTAGTCGTACATCTGTCAATCTATCTAAACATTCATTAAAATTAAAACGTGATTGTTGCGTCTATGGGATAAAGCTGTCGAAGCTACGTATTTTTTTCATGGTAGTACAGGCTCATAGTTGGAATATAGCTGTAGGCTGTTCAGGAGCGGTTTGATGTATTTGGAGGTGTTAGACGAGAATTGATTATCTTGTTTCAGATATAAAATTACTATTAATCAACATGGATCATATAGAATTTTTTTAAAAAAAAGTTTATAAACACAAAAAAAAATTGACAAAACTTTTTACATTTGTTGATGTGGCAGATTAATAGTAGTGAATAAAAAAGTGATGTCAGTGGTGAATCTAGTTAAAAACTAGTAAAAGTTTGCTAACTTGACTATTGTGAAAAATGTTGTGAATTTTTTTGTGAATTGCTTTCTTTCTTTTCTTTTTTCTTTTAGAAGTGCTGCATTCGTAATATTTTTCATGACAAATCTTAGGTGTTAAGTTACTTCTTGTTTTCTAGTTGAACCTACCACTAAAATTATTTTTTTTGTTGTCAATAACAACCTTTAACAATATGCTATTAAAATTTTTTGTAAGAATATTGTGAAAAATATTGCAAACATAGCATTTTTTTATCCTTTTTATTTGTTTTTCATTTGATAAGAAAATATTATTTTATTTATTGATTAATATTTTGATTTAATTAATACTATAATTAAAATTTAGGGACTTTTTTTTTCACATGGGAGCTTATACCATTGAGCCGGCCCTGAGGCTGTTGCAAGTGCTGCTAAATCTCAACACTTTCCCCTTATTTTTTAATCATTTTTCTCTATTATCTTTCTTGCTTAATTTATATTATTTTAATAAATTGATTAGGCAGCGGCTGCGGCTGCGGCTGCATTTGCGTAGCGTGCGTTTTTTTTTCTTGTCCATGATACTGTTCATAAATTAGCCAAACAATAAAAATGCATGAATAGTAATTTAGAGTAATAGAAAATATCTTAGTATAATCTTTTCAACAATAAATTTTCAGTTTTCAATAAAATAAACAGTATTTAAATGCACACTAAAAAATGGATCCAAAGAAGAAAATAAGAGAAAAAAAAAAAGTGAATGAGATCATTGAGTTTTCTTTTGAGGTTCACTAAAATGCAATCTCACCAAAATGAGGAAAAAATGATAGAGAAAATGTGAGGGATAAAATGTCTATTTTGGACAAAATTGCCCCCGGTATAATGTGCCCCTTTTTTTTTTTTAATCTGTTGGCTTTATCCTTTCTTTCATATTTGTCTTTTTCCTTCTCAATTTTCTATTACCTCTCAACAGTTCTAAGATCTCGTTCCTTTTGTTTTATTATTATGATTTTTTTTTTTTTTGTGGTCATCTTTTTTATTTGGCTAAACTACATATTTAGTTTTTATCATTTATACCATATTTTAATTTAGTTTCTAACATTTTAATTATGTTAATTTGGTCTCTAACCTTTCAGTATCATATCAATTTAATTCATGTCATTATTTCTTGGACAAGAAATTACTAAAATGGCAAATGGTTAAAAATAAAAAAATTAGTTTTCGTTAATATAGCAATAAACTAACTTTTTATTTTGGCTTTTTTTCATGTCAGCAACTTTTATCCAAAAGATAACAATATGGACTAAATTGACATAATATTAAAAAGTTAGAGACCAAATTAACACAATTGAAAGGTTGAAGACCAAATTGAAATATGGTATAAAAGATAGAAATCAAATATGTAGTTTACCATTTTTATCTATTATTTATTTTCCATCCGTTTTGGTTTTTTTTTTTTTTTAAATAATGAAGTGGCCATATATATATATATATATATATATAATTTTTTAATAAAAAAATAATGTGTTACTTTTTTAAAAAAAATTTAATAGAGGCATAAAAGTAAATTTATACAATCTATCTTTTCTATCATTTAATTTTTATTTTCAATCAAACAAAATAGTTTTCCATCTTTCAATTTTTTCATCCCCAACCAAACACCTAAAAAGAAAATTAAAATTTTTTATATCCTCTTAATTTTTCATCAACTCCTCATTTTTATTTTCCTACTTTTCTATCTCATCTTTGGTAGGGTGGAAAAAATATGATGTGAGGTGAATTGTGAAAGAGTTTCTAGTAGTTTTCTCTCTCTCTCTCTCTCTCTCTCTGATGAACAATAAACTGTTTGATAATGGTGAACAGTAGCCGCTTGTCTGCAGTTTTCTTGTTGAGTCTGTCGGCAATCTTTTAGTCGTACATCTGTCAATCTATCGAACCATAATAAAATGTTTCTTCTTACTATAGTGGACCCAAGCTTTGAATGGTGTCTTCTAAAAAAAAAGAATATGCTTTGAATGGTGAATTAAGATATTAACAGTTGTTCAAGAGAAATAAAAAGTTTAAAAAAGTAAATAATAAAAACATTCATTAAAATTAAAATGTGATTGTTGCGTCTATGTGATAAAGCTGTCGAAGCTACATATTTTTTCCATGGTAGGACAGGCTCATAATTGGAATATATAGCTGTAGGCTGTAGCAAGTGCTGCTAAATCTCAACACTTTCGCCTTATTTTTTAATCATTTTTCTCTCTTATCTTTCTTGCTTAATTTATATTATTTTAATAAATTGATTAGGCAGCGGCTGCGGCTGCATTTGCGTAGCGTGCTTTTTTCTTGTCCATGATACTGTTCATAAATCAGCCCCACGATAAAAATGCATGAATAGTAATTTAGAGTAATAAAAAATATTTTATTACAGTGTTTTTAATAATAAATTTTTAATTTTCAGTAAAATAAACAGTATTGAAATGCACTCTAAAAAATTGGACCCAAAGAAGAAAATAAGAGGGGAAAAAAAAACATATGAGATCATCGAGTTTTGTTTTGAAGTTCACTAAAATGCAATCTCACCAAAATGAGGAAAAAATGGTAGAGAAAACGTGAGGGATAAAATATCTATTTTGGACAAAATTGCCCCCAGTATAATGTGCCTTTTTTTTTTTAATCTGTTGGCTTTATTCTTTCTTTTATTTTGGCTAAACTACATATTTAGTCTCTATCATTTATACCATATTTCAATTTAGTTTATAACCTTTCAATTATATTAATTTGGTCTCTAACATTTCAGTGTCATATCAATTTAATTCATGTCATTATCTCTTGGACAGAAAAAACTGATGTGGCAAATGGTTAAAAATAAAAAATTAGTTTTCGTTAATGTAGCAATAAACTAATTTTTTATTTTGGCTGTTTTTCACGTCATCAACTTTTATCCAAGAGATAACAACATAGACTAAATTGACATAGTATTGAAAAGTTAGAAACCAAATTGACACAATTGAAAAGTTGGAGACCAAATTGAAATATTGTATAAAAGATAGAAACCAAATATGTAGTTTACCATTTTTATCTATTATTTATTTTCCATCCGTTTTGGTTTGGTTTGGTTTTTTTTTTTTTTTTAATAATGAAGTGGCCATATATATATATATATATATATATAATTTTTTAATAAAAAATAATGTGTTACTTAAAAAAAAAAAAATTTAATAGAGGCATAAAAGTAAATTTATACCATCTATCTTTTCTATCATTTAATTTTCATTTTCAATCAAATAAAATAGTTTTTCATCTCTCAATTTTTTCATCCCCAACCAAACACCTAAAAAGAAAATTAAAATTTTTTATATCCTCTTACTTTTTCATCAACTCCCTATTTTTATCTTCCTACTTTTCTATCTCATCTTTGGTAGCGTGGAAAAAATATGATGTGAGGTGAATTGTGAAAGAGTTTCTAGTAGTTTACTATATATATATATATATATATATATAATACAACATCAAAAGTCACATTTTTGTCACAATTATCCTAAGTCGTAGACTATAATTAGCTTTCTATTAGTTTCACATGAACCCATTAATTTTTCTTTACTATTCATTGAGCCTTCACATAAATAGTTGGGACAAAAATTGTGATTTTTATTATGTATTTAAAAATTTTAATCGTAAAATGATATATTGAAGTAGCAAAAAGTAATATTTTTGGTGTTAAAAAGTAACAGATTTATTTGTGAAGAAAGCGGATGTTAGTGGTCAGCACGTATGACTACAAAATGTCATATTCCATGGATAGCATTGACGTTGATTCATAAGACCATATATGCAAGTACATGTCCGTACATCGTATTAATAATACAGAACTTTACCACATGTTGAACATGATGCAAATCATGATTATAATAATGGATATATATTCGGATGAGAATCTCCCAAGCAATATATAAACCCAAGTAATCTACTGCCAAAATCCCATATCAAGCTTCATCAAATTAGGCCTTTGTCAATGGCTCTCAACCTACTTCTTTCACTCCCTACTTGCAATTTCCCAATAGCAGCTTTCCCATCTATAGGTCCCATCCATCTCAAATCACCTGTAACAAGCAGAAGTGACTTTGTTTCTGGTCCTGTCCAATGCAAGGTTTCCAGCAAAATTTCAAGTAGTATTGATATTGTTCGGCGATCAGCTGATTACCAACCTCCCATTTGGGACTATGGTTACATTCAGTCACTAAGAAGTGAATACCTGGTACATAAAATATTTTATTGTTATTTCATTGTTAGATTAACTATTACTTGAATTATTATTGGAAACTGATCACTGGGCTTATATTAATTATAAGGATTCTGTTATTGTATGTTTTAAGGGCACACATTAGTCATCTATTTTTGGAATTATTTTATAGAGAATTGAAAAAGTTATCACAAAAGTTGGTAACTTTTTTGTTTTTCCATAAAAAATTTCCTAAAATGATTTATTAATGTATGCCCTAAAGGTACACATTAGTAAAACCCTAATTATAATATTGTGATGTAGGGAGAAGAGTATACGGGGCAAGTTAACAAGTTGAAGGAACAAGTGAGAATGATGCTTCACAAAGTGATGGATCCTTTAGAGCAACTGGAAATGATAGATATCTTACAAAGACTAGGATTATCTTATCACTTTGAGAGTGAAACGAAGAGAATACTAGAAGGTCTAAACAACAATAATCATGGTGGTGATTTGTGGAAGAAGGAGAATTTATATGCCACAGCTCTTGAATTTCGTCTGTTTAGACAACATGGATATAGTGTGTCTGAAGGTAATTAGGAAATAAATTGATATTTATAAGTTATAACTAATCAATGTTTTTGAATTATAGTGCACTTTTGACCCTTATTTTAGTATTCAATTTTTTTTTTAAATATTTTATACTGTTTTTATATTGTTCATGCTGTCCACTTCTATTAATAATCTAACCATTAAGAGGTGATACCCCAAATTTTGTGAATTTGATTGAATTGGATTGGTTAAGTGTGCTTTAAGCCTTACATCAAATGTTTACTAGGTAGATCTTGTGTGTTGCGTTTATAAATAACCACAATGAGTCACAAATGTAACTTGATTATAGTCATTTTGGGGTGTAATTGCAAATGTAACTAGAGCTTTTCTCTTGTTATGATAGAATGGTATCAATGCCCACTTTGCCCACTAGGGTGATGGGTAGGTCACACAAGAGAACGTATGGCCCTTAGTGGGTTGGATTGTGGGAACCCAAAAGTCCTTGGACTCTAATTGGTATGACGCGCGCACACGTGTGTGTGTATATATATATATATGTATATATAATGGATGGTCAAATTGCTAAAGGAAATAGATTACATGGCTAATATGAAAATATAATAAAATATAAATTTCCAAAATGAAAATTTTGAAATGATGAAAACAGTTACAAACTTTAACAGTCAAAATTGTATTTTAGTCATGTTTTTAATAGAAATCCCAAATGTGCACAAATTAAGGTATGTGTGTGTGTATACATCATTTTTGGAGATTAAAGTTAACCAACACACAAATACAACAACAACCATGCTTTAGTCTCAAATTTTTTAGGGTTGGCTATGATCCTAACAGATTAATTAAGGTTAACCACATATATTTTTTTCGTCATTCTATTCTATCCAAAGTCGTATTCTTTGTTACTTTCTTAATTGACATGTTATTTTTTACTATTCCTACTAATGTTAGCTCTTACACAAATAACAACAAAAATATATACAACTTCCTTGAGATTGTTTAGGTCTACCAATGAATAATAAATAAAGTTTAATTTAAAAAAAAAAATCAAATTACACAATAATTAAACATTTAATATTCAATAACTTGCTTCTTGTACCCTTCAAACACCTGTTAATCACTGTTGGGTTGCTGCGTGTAGAAGTCTTTAATAGTTTCATGGAGAGAGGAAGTTTCAAGGCATGTCTTTGTGATGATACCAAGGGAATGCTAGCCTTATATGAAGCTTCATTCCTTTCGATAGAAGGTGAAAATATCTTGGACGAAGCAAGAGATTTCTCAAGAAAACATCTCCAAGAATTTGTAAAGCAGAATAAAGATCAAAATCTTTCTACTGTAGTGAGCCATGCCTTGGAGCTTCCACTACATTGGAGGATACTAAGGGTGGAAGCGAGATGGTTCATTGATGTATATAGGAGCAAAGAAGATATGAATCCTACCTTGCTTAAGCTTGCAGAACTAGATTTCAACATGGTGCAAGCAACCCACCAAGAAGATCTCAAACAAGTGTCAAGGTAAAAAGCTTGTTAATATTTATTTTGTAATTTAAGCTTCATTTGATAACATATTTTACACATTAATGACCCTTGGAAGGAATATTATATAGAAATTGAAGCATAAACTAATAAATACTAAAATTAAAATCAAATTTGATAGCAACATGAACAAATAATTTACTGGGCCGACCCTATATATTATGGGGCCTAAGACCAAAATTAAATTGGAGCAAATTATATATTTAAATATCAATTCATTAATATAAAAATTAGTAATTAAATCTTTGTATTAAGGTTATGTCAAGTTGCCAACTATAATATTTTTGATATCTCTAATTAAATTTAGATTATAAATTTATTTATTAGTAATTAGTCATATATTTATTTGATGTTTTCTTTTTTTATAAAACTTAATTTTTCATTAACAACTCCAATATTACTTAAAAATGAAAAGTATCTGATTGTAGACTACTATATATTAAAAAGTTGAAATTCGATTAAAAAACAAGAAGAAGAAGTGAGAAAGGTATGAACGTAAGCTATAAGGTTTGGAATTATTTTTTTCTTTTCGGTCTTTTGATTTTCTTTGTTGAGAGAGTGAGAGAGAGAGAGAATTTTCAGCTTCTTTGAGAGAGATTACATGTTCTACACTCTAAATCTCTCCCATAGAGGAAATGGAGAGTCCGTCATCATACAGAGATTTAAAAATGGGTCTCACAGCACTATTCACACATTTAAAAATTATTTTGCTACAGTGTTTTAAGTTTTCAGCAAAATAAGCGGTATCCAAACGGACCCTATTGACTAATATTTAAATGTTTAATTAATACTCATATCCTATTGATTAAAATTTGGGGCTTAAGCAGTTGTCTAATTCACCTAAGGCACATGTTGCCATGTTGGCCCTCATAATTAAATTAGTTATAGCCTAAATTTTAAAAGTTAAGCTATGTTTAACTTACCTAATTCAAAAGGTTAAATATGCATCAATATAAAAAGAAAATTAATATATATATATATATATAAATATATATATATATATATATTTTTTTTTTTTAAATTTTTGCTTCAAATAAAGGTGGTGGAGGAGCACTGGCATTGCAGAAAAGTTGAGCTTTGCGAGGGATAGGTTGACAGAGAGTTTCTTCTGGACAGTGGGGTGTACATTTCATCCTCACTTTGGATATTGTAGGAGAATCTCAACAAAGGTCAATGTACTCATTACAGTATTAGATGATATTTATGATGTGTATGGAACTGTAGATGAACTTGAGCTCTTCACGGACGTTGTTGAGAGGTTGGTAATAATGACAATACGCCTCAAATGCTTCAAAGCTATCTTTGACATAAAGACTTAAGTGTGCTCTGTGTGATTCCAGGTGGGATATCAATGCAATGGATGGGCTCCCAAATTATATGAAGATATGTTTCCTAGCTCTACACAATTCAGTCAATGAAATGGCTTTTGATATATTAAAGGAACAAGAATTCCACATCATTCGATATTTTAAAAAAACGGTATGCAATTGACTTCTAAATCCATCTATATTAATCCTTAACATTTTTTTCTTGAACACATGGTGTGTTATACTACCTTAAATTCATTGTTCCACCATAAATTTTTTAGTGGGCAGATTTATGTAAAGCTTATTTGTTGGAGGCAAAGTGGTACTACAACGGGTATACACCAAGACTTCAAGAATACCTTGAGAATGCATGTTTTTCAATTGCAGCACCAACTATACTATTGCATGCTTATTGTTCCTACACAAATCCCATAACAAAGGAAGCCCTAGATTGCTTGGAAGAGTACCCCAACATAGTTCGTTTGTCATCAATGATTTTGCGATTAGCAGATGATCTTGGAACATCTACAGTATGTAGACCACTCTATCCTAAGATTTTCATCAACAAGACTTTCATTTCGTATAATTCTCAAACCCTTACAATCTTTTCTTCTTTTTTATTTTTTTTATTTTTTATATTAATATCAGGATGAATTAAAAAGAGGTGATGTTCCTTCATCAATCCAATGTTACATGAACGAAACTGGTGCTAGCGAAGAAGATGCTCGTGAATACATTAGGTGTTTGATTAGTGCAACATGGAAGAAGATGAATGAAGAACGATCTGTGACTTCTCCTTTCTCTGAAACATTTATTGAAATTGCATTCAACCTTGGAAGGATGGCCCAATGCATATACCAGTATGGAGATGGGCATGGTGTTGGAAACCATGAAACTGAGGATCGTTTATTATCATTGTTTGTTCAGCCCATTCCACCATATAAAGATTAACATGATGAATTATTGAAATATAAGGATGTAGATTTGAAGTTTTAACTCATCAATTGTATTACATATTACCTTTGAGATTTGTAAGTTTGTTTGTATCTATGAGGGTTTTGTGATTGTTTTTGAGTGTTTGTGAGGTTTTGATTGAGTGCGGTTGTAATCCATATCATTAATTGTGAATTTTAGTTGGCATTGTATGTGGACATAGGCTTGGAATTAGTCAAACCATGTTAAATATTGTTCTCTTGAGTGATTGTTTTATTTTTATTTTTTTATTCATGTGAAAGTGCTTTCTGTAGCCTTAAATCACAACAAATTGGTATCAAAGCTCAAAGTTTGGTCAAGTTCACCAAAAAATATATTTAGTGCATGGTAGTAGAGCTAGTGGGGGAGCCAAGGGGGTCATGGGCCCCCCTAGGTTTTTGAAAATTTCATTTGTAGCAGCAATAAAATAATTTAAAAAATTGATAAATTACATGTAACTTATATGCAAATTAGTTGACTAGCCCCCACTAGAATTTTGAGGAAAAAATTTATTGGTTACTTTGGTCTCCTTTAAATCTTAAATTTCCATAGAAAAGTCCAAATATTTTAAAAAAAAAAAAAATTGATACAAAGACCCACCAAAAAAAAAAGTGTCGGGCCCAAGTTCAATTCAACAATAAATTTCCAAATCCAAACCCAAAAAATCTATAACAAATTCCCAAATTAGCTAAGTAGGGAGGAAAGAAAAAATCCCTTGCAAATCAAGATTCCTCAAAATACAAATCGAAAAAACATTGGAATATAACGAAATCTTCCTTTATGCAATATCTCCCATTCATTTGCCCTGCTCTGATCTAATCTTCAATCAATGACTGGCAACCACCTACCTCCAGACCAGTGGATAGTGGTGCAGCACTCTCTCTCTCTCTCTCTCTCTCTCTCTCTCTCTCTCTCTCTCTCTCTCTCTCTCTCTCTCTCTCTCTCTCTCTCTCTCTCTCTCTCTCTCTCTCTCTCTCTCTCTCTCTCTCTCGGTGAAGTAGTAGTTAGGTAGACGATGCCACATAGTGTACCACAGATCCAAATTTTATTTATTATATATATTTTTGGCGTCCAGTTAATGTAAGCCCTTAAAACATACATTAATCATTCATTTTTGGAAACATTTTATAGGGAATTGAAAAAGTTAGAAAAAAAAAAGTTTGTAACTATTTTCATTTTTCCATTAAATGTTTCTTAAAATGATTTACTTAATGTATTCCTTAGAGGCATACATTAAAAAAAACCCATATTTTTTTATAAATTAGTGGTTCACAGCTTGCCCTTTTTAATGTTCTACTATTTATGTTGTTCATATCCAAGGCTTGTCCTTTTATTTCTCTCCCTGTGTAAAGTCTTCCTGTTGACGTGCTCTTCCTCATGTTATTAGGCCACATTAGGAACTGCGGCCTAAAAAAACGCATCTACAAGCTATAGTCACATTTTTTTGACATATAGTTGCGTTTTAAAAACGCGGCCGTAGAACCTTTTTTTCGTAGTGCATATTTAAATTAAATAAAAGTTTTTTTTTTAAGAAAGAAAATTTAATAAAAGTAGTTTCCCAGTTTTCATCTCTTTGATTGAAATTGGTTTAAGTAATTAAAGTTTGTTATTGCCATATGTTCAAAATCATTATAAACCTGAAAGAAAATAAGAACCAACTTTGTTGAGTTAAAGTTAATTATATAATAGTAATACTCCTTTTTTATAAAAATTTTGTTATAGCATATTTAGCTTGGCCCCCCAGAAAGATTTTCTTGCACTTTGCAAGATCTGTTGGAGGTAACAATATTGTTTTTTTTTTTTTTTTTTTTTTTTTTTTTTGATGGGAAACAAGATTGCTTTAAACATGGAAACAATAATGAAATTGTTGAATGAAACAATGCGGAAAGTTAAGTGGAAGTGGATATTTGTTAAAAATTATATTTAATAGAAGTGCCGGTTGTTGCGTACTCTTATCTTATCCTTTTTGCGATTATCAAAAAAAAATATATATATATATATATATCTTATCCTTTTTGCTGAATAATTGTTGTGTTCTCATTTATCAAAGTGATATTCCATTACCATTGGCAGCTTTTTCGCTAGCTACTGTAGCTAGATATTTTCACATGGAAGGACAAAGGGGTAGGACAGGCACCATAATAGATACTTTGGGTCGGGGTCGATACCATAGTCAATTACAAAGGTATTTCTAGCTTTTTGTCTTTAATTTTTAAAAAATTTAGCATTATGTTCATATTTCAAAATTATATAAGGATATATCCCTGTTTTGATACTCGATTATCTTAAAATCAAGTTTTAATAAAAATTCGTTTATAAAAAATCGAGTTATGTCCGATAAAAAAAAAAAAAAAATTAAAAAATACATGGAACTCAAGTTTATGGAATTTGAGTTCCAAAACGCCGCTATAGGGTTTTAAAACGTCACTATAGGGCTTAAAAAAACACTACTATAAGCCTTTAAAACGTCACTATAGGGTTTAAAAATGCCACTATAGGGCTCCATGAAATGGGGTTATCACACAAAAAAAATTTGCAGGAAAACGCCGCTATAAGGTTTTAAAACGTCACTATAGGGCTTCAAAAACACCACTATAGGGCTCCTTGAATATAAGGCAATCACATTTATAAAAAAATTTGTAGGAAAACGCCGCTATAGGGCCTAAAAATGCCACTATAGGGCTCCTTAAATATGGGGCAATCACACTTATAAAAAATTTGCAGGAAAACACCGCTATAGGTCTTAAAAATGCCGCTATAGGGTTCCCTGAATATGGGGCGATCACACTTATAAAATTTTTTTGCATGGAACTCAATTTCCTGAAACTCGAGTTCCATGCTTTTATTATTATTATTATTTTTTTTTTTAAATTTGATCGGGCATAACTCGATTTTCTACGAATTGAGTATTTAATTGAAACTCGATTTTAAGGTAATCGAGTATCGAAACAGGGGCACACCCCTATATAGTTTGCAAATAGAGATATATTGCCATTTTTTTAAAAAATTAAGGGTAAAATACCAGAATCTCCCAATTACAAACTTAAGCTTTAAATAAAAAAACTTTAATGGTTTATCGAGCTTCTACTTTAATTATATTATTATTACTTTTGATAATTTAGTAATTGAGGTGGAAGAATTATAACTTTAAATATTTCTTTAAATAGATTAGGAAGTGTCGACTATTTGGATTACAAGCCTCTTAATTAAACATATTATTATTATTATTATTATTATTATTATTATTATTTGTTCTTAGTCAATGAATATATGAAAAAGCTCATAAAAAATTGATATATAATATATATATATATATATAATTAATAAATAATAAAATTAGAAAAAATTGAGGCTCATGTAGTTTGTGCTAACATATCCAAAATTTGAGCCATTTCCATTTTTTCCCTTTCGCTTCCTTGTTAACTGTTTATTACATCTCCTATACCGCACTAGAGTACCCAAGTTTCTTCAAGCTAGTAATTGGTTGTTTGGCCTTGCCCAAAGAAGCAAAAACACATGGACAGCATAGTGTGCTTCTCTTAAGATATTCCTAATAATTTCTTCAATCTCACTCACAATCACAAGTTAACCTATGTCTTGGGAAAGACCACGTTGTTGTTGTTGTTGTTGTTGGGGTTGGGATCTCATTTTTAGTATCCTTTTTATAATGAATAATTGTAAATATAGAGTCCGGTTAGGATATACATTAATCATTCATTTTTGAAAATATTTTATGGGGAATAGAAAAAACTGTCAAAAAAAGTTAATAACTTTTTTATTTTTTCATAAATTATTTTTTTAATTTGGTTTATAAATGTATGCCCTGAGAACATACGTTAGTAAAACCCATATCTATAATAATTGACACAAAGTCTATTAATTAGATAGACTAAATTTATATAATAATTGAGAGAATCTATATTCGATACACAGATTTTCCTACCCAAAATAGATTTAAGATATCTCTTTGAATGGTTAATAAAAATATTTATTCTACTTGTGTCCAGATTTATCACTTTACCCCTCTTCCAAGATTTATATTTTATCCTTCTTTTTATCTTTTTTATTTATTTTTGAATTTCTAAGTTTTTTTTTAGAAGATAGTTTCTATATACGACGTCTGTTGAGTTTTGTGAAGCCTAGTTGTATTTGATTCGGATTATAACCTGACCCAAAATAATATTATTATAATTTTTAATAGGAGATTTTCTGAGACTTAGTTTATGAAGCGGAAGTATGGATCTATCGGCCCAAGCCATAGTGGTAGCCCATTATGAATCCTGTGCGTAGGATAGAAAAACTGTTGTTTTGGAAATTAGGGTTTTATATAGTTTTTGAGAGAGAAAAATGTACTGGTGCATCTAATATTTTTATCTGAAAATAGTGAAATTCCTACAACTCTGTGGATAAAGGTTGTGGGGACCAGTTAATTAGGAAGTATTGTTAAAACATTATTAACTGAGCCTATGGCCCTATCTGAGGATGTTAGACCATCCGAGGAGACCCAAATAAGGTCATAAGGGGAATAAAACGGAGAGAGGAGTAGAGACAATGTGAGATAGGGTCCAATAATTGTCCGAGGACAAAAACCTTCTCTGCAGCATGTTTCCGAGGTGAATCTGAGTGCCTTATCATCACGGACTTACTTCGAAGTTGTATCACAACTAAGGGTAGGACATTTGACCAGAGATAAGAATAAAAAGGTAGACAAATATCTTTAAAAATTGCTACCTTTGCATTAATTGCCTCTCAACTAATTCTCTGGCCGCATTAATGTGGAAGTGATACTTGAACAGTGATCAAGCAGCCCTACAGCTATTGGTTGATGGTTCTAGGAGGTGTTGGATGGAACAGGAAGGAATCCCCCGAATTTAACTTACACGTGTGTGGTAAGGATGACATCAAGATTGTAGTATATAACCTGAAAGAATGCACTGAGAGAAAGGGTTGGAACTCTTATATAATTTTATTTTGAAGAAAACCATATGAAACATATTACTTAATTTGTTCCGAGGATAAGTTCTCTAATTTTATTTTTGTCAAACCGTCTTGAATTGTTAAGTCTAATCGTTTTTCTTCTGAGATAAATCTAGTTCTTCTATCCACGCTCTATAAATTCATTGTTTGGGCCACAGGGGTTTGAGTCTAATCCGGTTTTGGGATCAATCCAAATCCAGTCCCTACATAGGTAAATTACCGAACTACATAAATATTGTATTATGTGATTGTTTTCTTTGGTGTATATTTTTCTCCATTTTTGTATTTCACAGATCTGGGAATTTCGTGATTATTCCATTCAACAACGTTCACTCAGATCGAATCTCAAATCTTTTATTACTAATTGAGCTAACAGTAACTGGGTTGAATTTCTAAGCTTAGTGTTAGATAGAAATATTTGTTCCTAATCTTTTTTTTTTTTTTTTAAGAAGAAATATCTACCTAATCATAACAAAACCTTTGTTCTTGCTAGTTACTATAGTGGACCCATGAGCTTTGAACGAGGAATTGAAATATTAACAATTGACAGAGAAGTAAAAACTAAATTAAAACGTGATTGTTGCGTACTCATTAGTCATTATCTATGTGACAATGCAATTGGCATTTGGCAACTAAAGATCTCTTCATTAAAAAAATCTAGATATTATTTCATGGTAGTACAGGCTCTTGGATTTTTCTGTCGATATTATAATTGGAATACACGACACTCTAAGCACTCATTAATAAACTTTAGCTTTGTTCAAAAAAATAATAATAAAATTTACCTTAAAAAATTTACATTTTACTTCTCTAAATTATATCCTGATTATACTTTACACCTTAAACTTTTCAAATACACGTTTTATACCCTAAATTATGATCTTTATTACACTTTGCACCCTAATATCAAATTTACTGTCATCTTAGATGGAAAAGTATGACACTATATGAAAAGACCATATTACTTATCTTCTCAATCCCTTAAAAATAAAGAAGAAATTAAGTTTACCACCCTAAATTATGATCTTAATTATATTTTGCATTATTAATTTTGAATTTTCATTCACGTTAACAGCAAACTTAACGTTGGGGTGCAAGGTATAACAAGAGTTATAGTTTAAGATGAAAAATGTGCATTCGAAAAGAAGTTTAGGGTGCAAGGTGTAATATAATGAATAATTTAAGATGGTCAAATATAATTTTTCCTTAAAAAAAACATTACAAACTATTTCTTAAAATTGACAGACACCCGATTCTCTAAATTTTTTTTTTTTTAAATTGAGGGACATCGTACAAAAATTAGAGAAGGTTCACTTGCTTACTTAAAAAAGAAACTTAATCCTTTATTGAGCTTCTACTTCAATTATATTATTATTAGTCTTTTAACAAAAAAAACATAATTATTATTAGTCATTAATCCATGCAATAAATCAAAAAGCTTGTGAAAAGGTGTGTGTATATATATATGAGACATATTTTAAGAAGAATTAGTAAATTAGTACTTAGTATTCTCCAAAAAAAAAAAAATGTGGGTTAATCTCACATTGGAAAATGAGTGTGAGTTAAAAGAGGTTTAATGTCTATGCTGTATATCCAAAATGACCTAAAATTTAAGACATTTTCCTCTCTTAACGTGTGCATGTTAAAATACTTAGTATTCTAAAAAAAATATAGTAAATAAATAAATAAAATTAGAGAAAAGACACCTGAAAATTTTACTTAAAATTTATTAAGAATAAAAAAAATTAAACCTAATTTTATTCAAATTTGTTTGGTGTTGGGTTGCTTTATAATTCTAAAAATAAAAATATTTTAAAAGTATATTTATTAAAACTTAGATAATTATGTTAATTAGACAATTAAAATAATTTATTATAATTAATATTTTTATTTGAGAGAGTTTCAAAATCTCTTATTTAACCATTAAAGATTTTATCAGTTAAGCTAACTAGAATCCACTTATAAATAATATAATTCTTTTAAATTTCTTTAAATTAACTTTCATTCATAATTTTAATCATAATTTTCAAATTTGTAAACTTTTCAGGTTTGAATAATAGAGTTCCTCTCAAATGAACTTTTTGATACACTTGACTGAAGAATGTCATGGCACATCCATGCCTGTAAAACATATAGCGTTGACGTTGATAACCATTATATGCGAGTACTAGCATATAAGACATAGCTTTTTTATCTTTCTTTTATCTTTTTCTTTTACATACAATATAATTTAAATTTATGGTAAGCTAATTACTTTTTATTATCATACTCAAAATATCAATCAATTGATTTTACAAGTGAGAATCTTCCAAAAGGCTTAACCGAAACCAACACTAAGATAAAACTTTTACTACTGTTAAACATGATGTAAAATTGTAAATTATGATAATGGATAGAGAGACCGGTGAGAATCTCCCAAACAATATATAAAAGGCTTATCTCTAACTTAAATTTTTATAATAAAAGGAGAGACACTCATAACTCACAAATACTCACTCTTAATTTACTCTTAGATTGAGAGATGTAAAGATAGTCAGATAAAACTTATGAGAGAGAGACAGAGAGAGAGAGATATATTTGTAATTTGTGTTGTTTGGTTTTGGAATAAACGGATTTGTATTGTTATTTGATTTTGGGCTCAACTAATATGTGATCAGGTATATAAAAATATTTTTAAAGGTAAATCAAAGTAGTAAAAAAATAATATATATAAATTTTTTTCTGTGCCGACGGTAGGTGAGGAGCCGACCAGAGGTACCCACTGGCCACTACCCACACTAAGACAGAACTTTTATTACTTTTTTTTTTTTTTTCAGAAGAAACTTATTATACATGTTAAACATGATATAAATTGTAACAATGGATAGATTCATAGATATACGCATGAGAATCTCCCAAGTCTATATGAAGGCACATATCTAACGTATATGTTTCAAAGTATTAACTACATACCCAAAAAACCAAATAATAAGCTTTATCAAAGGCCTTTGGCAATGGCTCTCAACCTACTTGCTTCACTATCTATTTGCTTTATCAAAGTAGTAACTATAAAACTTGTTGATAAAAATCATATGGTACATAATAAAAAGGCAACAAATACACAAAATTTATTTAATTTGATGGGAAAAAAAAAAAAACTTGCAAGATTGTAGGTAAGGAAGAGAGAAGAAGGGGAAAATATAGCAAACAATTATAAGGTAGGTAGTAGAAAGAAGAATACACCAAAAAAAATTTTGTGTGTATATATATATATATATATATATATATATATAAAGAGAATTTTAAGTTGTGAAGAAGTTAATATGAACAAAAAAAAAAAAAAAGTTTAGGTGAAAATCAAATACTTTCTTTTATTACTTTATTATTAGGAAAAAGATGACATGCGATGCATATTTATCCAAAAAAAAAAAAGAAAAAAAGAAAAGAAAGAAAGGAAGGAATGTAGTGGAAAAAAAATAACAAAACGTAGGTTGATCACAAAAGTCAATAGTATTCAATTCAATCTAATTTCTTTTATTTTATTTTTTAATTCTATCTTATTTACTTTTAGGTATAATTTTAATCTCTTTTTATATATATATATATATATATAGGTAATTCTATCCTAAGGCATTGTTGATAATATTTTAGATATACATAATTGTAGGTTGTAGTTGTATGGCACCACCCAACTAAATTTATTCTCTTTTTGAAATTTCTAGAAAACACTTATTGCAGGTTGCATGTTTTGTTAAAACGCTTATTATTATTTTATCCAAAAAAAATGATAAGAAAAATAAACAAAATAATGTTTTTTTATCTAAAAATTACTGCAAAAATTGGATTTAGAAGTCACGGTTGTACCAAGTGCTTTCACCAAATTGCAATTTTTTTTTTTAGATTTTTAGATTTAAAAAAAATATATATAATTTTTTCTTCTCCTATATTTCTAAGCTGATAAAAATCTCAATTTGATTATAATCAAAATTCTTCATCTAATCCATCTAATCCTTATCTTTTTAAGTGTAGTGTATTATAATCCAAACTCTTCATCTAATCTATTTAATCCTTTTTTTTTTTATTTTTTTTATTTTTTTATGTATGGTGTATTATAAAAATAAAAGTAGCAACTTTCTTATTTTTTATTACTACACTACATGTATTTAGTTGGTTTTTTTTCTTTGAGAGGTAAATTTAGTTGGTTGGTTCCATTCAACTAAAACCTACAAATGGGTCTATCTAAATATTATCAACAAAGCCTAAAATAATAGGATAGAAAGAAAAAAAATTTCTAAAGCATAATTATTAAAATGTGTATTTGTGATGTAAAAATATAGCTAATCCCATGACCATGAATTAAAAAAAAAAAAAAAAAAAACTTGATTGATGGCTGTAATCTATATAAGGAAATATGATAGAATTGTTTTATTTTTTTAAAATGGAGCTCTTTTATACAGTTTGTTAGCATTCTCTAACTAAAGTAAAAGACAATAGCTTTCATATACCTGGTACCAAACAAAATCAAATTAGTAAATAAATAAAATATTTATTAGATATTTTAAGAAGAATTAGTAAATAAATAAAATCAAATTAGAGAAAAGACACCTGCAAAATTTAATTAAAATTTATTTAGAAAAAATCAAACCTAATTTAATTCAAATTTGTTTGGTGTTGGGTTGCTTTATAACTCTAAAAATCAAAATTTTAAAAAATATATTTATTAAAACAAAGATAATTATGCTAATTAGACAATTAAAATAATTTATTATAAGTAATATAATTCTATTAAATTTCTTTAAACTTTAATTCATAATTTTAATCATAATTTTCAAATTTTGTAAACCTTTCAAGTTTGAATAATAGAGTTCCCCTAAAATGAACTTTTTGAAACACTTGACTGAAGAATATCATGGCACATCTATGCCTGTACAACATATAGCGTTGAGGTTACATCTTTGCCTTACCACTGACACATGGACTTCAATACAAAATTTTAATTACATGTGTCTTACTTGTCATTTTATAGATGATGATTGGAAGCTACATAAAAGAATTTTAAATTTTTGTATTGTCGATAACCATAAGGGAAAAACCATTGGCAAAATGGTTGAATCTTGTTTAGAAGAGTGCAATATTGAGGGGATTTTCACCTTGACGGTGGATAATGCTTCCTCAAATCACGTAGCCATTAGTTACTTGAAAGAAGCTACTAATAGGTGGAAAGGCACTGTTTTAGGGAATGAATTTGTTCATGTGAGGTGTTGTGCTCACATCTTGAATCTTATTGTGACCGATGGCTTAAAACATCATAATAAGTCAATTGATAGGGTGTGTCATGCAGTTAGATATGTGAAAGCTTCTCCAAATAGGTTACAAACCTTTAAGAGGTGTGTGGAGAAAATGAAAATAGAGTCAAAGGCTATTCTATGTTTGGATGTGGCCACTAGATGGAACTCCACCTATAAAATGTTGGAAAATTCTGAAAAGTTTGAACATGCATTCAAGCGGATGGAATATGAAGATCTTGATTATATTCTACACTTTCGGGATGGGGACTATGATAGGAGACCTCCAAATGAGGATGATTGGGAGACTTGTAGAAAATTTGTTAAGTTTTTGAAACTTTTTTATAATGCCACAAAGAGGTTTTCGAGTTCCTTGTATGTGACATCAAATGCTTTCTTTGATGAGATATATATGATTAAAAGAAAGATAGATCTCTTTTCTAGGAGTGAGGACCATTTTTTGTACTCAATGGCAAAAACAATGAAAGAGAAGTTTGACAAGTATTGGGGGAGCGGGGAGGATTCATCAAAGAAGGGAAATGTGCTTTTGTATGTTGCTGTGGTGCTTGATCCTCGAAAAAAGTTGGATTATTTGAATTATTTTTTATTAAATTTGTATGGAGAGAATGTTGCTAAGGTTATCACTGACCTTGTGGAAAATGTATTGAAACGCTTGTATGAGCATTATAATTCAACTCATTCATCATATGTGTCTATACAAAGTGCGAGTGAGATATCAAGGATGAAAGGTGTTGGTGTTGATGTTGATGATGGTGATCTAGATAGATTTATTGCCTCTCAATACAAGGCTTTTAGGCAAGGAAAACAACCTGTTGGGTGTGTAGATGAGGTTGCAAAATACTTGATGGAGAATATTGAAGGGGAAAATGACAAAACCTTTAATATACTGGCTTGGTGGAAGTATAATACTAATAAGTATAGTATATTGTCTCGACTGGCACGAGATGTGTTGGTTGTACCTGTTTCTACTGTGGCTTCTGAGTCGGCATTTAGTACAGGAGGACGTATACTAGACCCATTCCGTAGTTCACTTGCCCTTGAGATGGTACAATCTCTCATATGTACTCAAAATTGGCTTCAATCTTCAGTGCAAATTTTGCTTCGGCAAGCCATGGATGATGTTGAGCTATTTGAAGATTATGGAAAATGTAATGTTCTTAAAATGTATTAACTTGTGCTTTAACTGAAATTTAATATATCTTGTTAGTGCATTAAATAGAATTTAATATATATTGTTGTTCTAAAATGTTTTGAAGCTTTTTTGGAAGCGAAGTTAGCTTCACCTTCAGCAGCATCACCTTCACCATCAAGTACTGTTACAAATCTTGATTGATCTGCCTACATACATTGGTGAGTTTTTCTTGGATTCTGTTTGTGTCAGGATTAATTAATATGATATTAGATTATCTCAGTGTGGTTCAACTAGTTGCATGCATTCAGAATTTAAAAGAATATTTCTTTTTTGCAACAACCCCATGTGTATGAAGCCAAGTTTAATGTTGGAGCTTGAAGAAGTGCTTACATGCAGGATTACTGAAAAGAAACTTTTTTTGACAATTAAGCATTTTGTCCAGCAATGGATTGCTGTAATTTGTTTCACTAAAGCATTTTGTTGTAATGTAAAGTTTTAGATATCTTGCCATAGTTTTTCATTTCTGGCTCTTTAGTGCTTGTGTTGGTTTTTATGCATTTGTTTTGCTTTCTCAAAGTTCTAACACTGTTTGGAGAGTTCACAACAGAATGAAATGAATTAGAGTGGATAGGTTATAAATGAATGGAATGTGGAGGACTATATTATTTTCTTTTGTTTGGTGTGTTTTGGAGTTGCATAAGAGAAGGAATGGAAAGAAGAGATATCATACTTGCAGCTCTGATGGTTCAGTGAAGATATTGTTGGTTGTGTTTTTATTGTGTATATCCATTTAATAGTCATAAATGTGGCTTGCTAAGGAGATTTTAGCTTTTATTTTCATAATTTATTTTTAAATGATTTGATATTGGGTTTTTTTTTTAAAATGATTTGATATTGGATTTTTTTTTTAATGAGAGATTATTATTACAAAAAAGAATGTAGTAACTAAATGCTCATGGAAAACAAGCAGCAGCAGGAAAAAAAAAATGTAGTAACTAAATGCTCATGGAAAACAAGCAGCAGGAAAGAAAAGAAAAAAAAAAAAAACCGAGACCCGACCCGAGACCCGGAAAACCGACCCCATTTCAGACCCGATTTTTCGGGTCGGGTCGGATTTCAAAGAGACAAACTCGATTTCTGTTGGGTCAGGTTTCGGGCCACAGTAAACCCGACCTGACCCGACCCAATATCAGTCCTATAGCTTATTTTCTTATCTTTATTTTTACATACAATATAATTTAAATTTACGGTAAGATAATTTTTTTTTATTATCAAACTCAAAATACCCATTTATTTTACAAGTGAAAATCTCCCTAGAAGCTTAATTGAAACCAACACTAAAATAAAACTTTTACTGCACATGTTAAACATGATGTAAAATTGTAGGTTATAATAATGGATAGATATACGGGTGAGAATCTCCCAAACGATATATAAAGGTATATATCTAACGTAAATTTTTATAATAAAAGGAGAGGTACTCGTAACTCACAAATTCTCATTCTTAATTTACTTTTAAATTCAGAGATGCAAACATAATCAAATAGAAAAGAGAGATGAGACAAAACTCATGAGAGAGATAGAGAAATATATATATATATATATATATATTTGTGATTTGTATTGTTGTTTGATTTTGGGCTCGTGATCAGGTGTATAAAAACATTTTTAAAAGTAAATTAAATTAATAAAAAAATATTATATATATAAATTTTTTTTTTTCCTTGTCGACGGTACATTAGGAGCCGACCAGAGGTACCCACGACCCACTACCCACACCAAGATATAAATTATAATAACGGATAGATATAAATTATATAAAGGCACATATCTAACGTACATGTTTCAAAGTAATAACTACGTACCCAAAAAACTATAATAAGCTTTATCAAAGGCCTTTGTCAATGGCTCTCAACCTACTTGCTTCACTCCCTATCTGCAATTTCCCAAGAGCAGCTCTCCCATCTAGAGGTCCCACCCATTTCAAATCACTTGTAACAAGCAGAAGCGACATTGTTCCTAGTTCTGTCCAGTGCAAGGTCTCCAACAAAATTTCAATTAGTACTGGGAAGTTAAAAGGCTAAATTGACACAATTGAAAAATTAAATATCAAATTAAAATATAGTATAAAAGAGAGAAATTAAATATGTAGTTTACTATTTTTATTTATTATTTATTTTCCATCTGTTTTGGTTTGGTTTGGTTTTTTATTTTTATTTTTATTTTTTTAAAATGAAGTGGCCATCTATATATAATTTTTTAATAAAAAATAACGTGTTACTTTTTCTTTGTTTAATTTAATAGAGGTATAAAAGTAAATTTATACAATCTATCTTTTCTATCATTTAATTTTCATTTTCAATCAAACAAAATAGTTTTCCATCTCTCAATTTTTTCATCTCCAACCAAACACCTAAAAAGAAAATTAAAATTTTTTATATTCTCTCACTTTTCCATCAACTCCCCATTTTTTATCTTCCTACTTTTCTATCTCATGTTTGGTTGGGTGGAAAAAATATGATGTGAGGTGAATTGTGGAAGAGTTTCTAGTAGTTTACTATATATATATATATATATATATATATATATATATAATACAACATCAAAAATCACAATTTTTGTCACAATTATCATAAATAGTAGACTGTAATTAGCTGTCTATCACTTTCACATAAACCCACTAATTATTCTTCACCATTCACAGAGTCTTCCAGAGTCTTTCACGTAGATAGTTGGAACAAAAATTATGATTCTTAATATGTATTTAAAATTTTTAATTGTAAAATGATATATTGAAGTAGCCAAAAGTAATATTTTTGGTGTTAAAGTAACAAATTTATTTTTCAAGAGAGCCGATGTTAATGGTCAGCACGCATGACTACAAAATGTCATATACCATGGATAGCATTGACGTTGATTCATGTCATGAGACCATATATGCCAGTACATGTCTGTACATCGTACTAATAATACAGAACTTTACCACATGTTGAACATGATGCAAATTATAATTATAATAATGGATATATATTCGGATGAGAATCTCCCAAGCAATATATAAATCCAAGTAATCAACTGCCAAAATCCCATATATCAAGCTTCATCAAATTAGGCCTTTG
Organism: Quercus lobata; assembly: GCF_001633185.2. NCBI lineage: Eukaryota > Viridiplantae > Streptophyta > Magnoliopsida > Fagales > Fagaceae > Quercus > Quercus lobata. The sequence goes on along the minus strand of NC_044912.1, from coordinate 25,710,472 downwards.
TCAATGGCTCTCAACCTACTTCTTTCACTCCCTACTTGCAATTTCCCAATAGCAGCTTTCCCATCTATAGGTCCCATCCATCTCAAATCACTTGTAACAAGCAGAAGTGACTTTGTTTCTGGTCCTGTCCAATGCAAGGTTTCCAGCAAAATTTCAAGTAGTACTGATATTGTTCGGCGATCAGCTGATTACCAACCTCCCATTTGGAACTATGATTACATTCAGTCACTAAGAAGTGAATACCTGGTACATAATATATAGTATTGTTATTTCATTGTTAGATTTACTAGTACTTGAATTATTATTGGAAACTGATCACTGGGCTTGTGTTAATTATAAAGATTCGGTTATTGTATGTCTTAAGGATACACATTAGTCATTCATTTTTGGAATCATTTTATGGAAAATTGAAAAGGTTGTCACAAAAGTTGGTAACTTTTTCGTTTTATTATAAAAAATTTTCTAAAATGGTTTTCTAGTGTATGCCCTAAAGGTACACATTAGTAAAACCCTAATTATAATATTGTGATGTAGGGAGAAGAGTACACAGGGCAAGTTAACAAGTTGAAGGAACAAGTGAGGATGATGCTTCACCAAGTGATGGATCCTTTAGAGCAGCTGGAGCTGATAGATACCTTGCAAAGACTAGGATTGTCTTATCACTTTGAGGGTGAAATGAAGAGAATACTGGAAGGTTTATACAAAAATGATCATGGTGGTGATTTGTGGAAGAAGGAGAATTTATATGCCACAGCTCTTAAATTTCGTCTGTTTAGACAACATGGATATAGTGTGTCTGAAGGTAATTAGGAAAGAAATTGAAGTCACTGGTTGATATTTATAAGATATAACTAACCAATGTTTTTGAATTATAGTGCACTTTTGACCCTTGTTTTAGTATTCATTTTTTTTTTTTTTTTAAACTTTTGTCTTTTATATTTTATACTGTTTTTATATTGTTCATGCTGTCCACTTCTATTAATAATCTAACCATTAAGAGGTGATACCCCAAATTTTGTGAATTTGATTGAATTGGATTGGTTAAGTGTGCTTTAAGTCCTACATCAGATCTTTACTAGGTAGATCTTGTGTGTTGCATTTATAAATAACCACAATGAGTTACAAATGTAATTTGATTATAGTCATTTTGGGGTGTAATCGCAAATGTAACCAGAGTTTTTCTCTTGTTATGATAGAATGTTATCAATGCCCACTTTGCCTGCTAGGGTGATGGGTAAGTCTCACAAGAGAATGTATGGCCCTTAGTGGGTTGGATTGTGTGAACCCAAAAGTCCTTGGACTCTAATTGGTAGGACACGCACACATGTGTGTGTGTATATATATGTGTATGTATATATAATGGATGGTTAGATTGTTAATGGAAATAGATTACATGGCTAATATGAAAATATAATAAAATATAACTTTCTGAAATGAAAATTTTGAAATGTAAAGGGTCAAAATGAAAACAATTACAAACTTTAACCGTCAAAATTGTATTTTAGTCATATTTTTAATAGAAATTCCAAATATGCACAAATTAAGGTATGTGTGTGTGTATACATCAATTTTTAGAGATTAAAGTTAACCAACACACAAATACAACAGCAACCATGCTTTAGTCTCAAATTTTTTAGGGTTGACTATGATCCTAACAGATTAATAAAGGTTAACCACACATTTTTTTCGTCATTCTATTCTATCCAAAGTTGTCGTATTTTTTGTTACTTTCTTAATTGACATGTCATTTTTTACTATTCTTACTAATGTTAGCTCTTACACAAATAACAACAAAACTATATACAACTTCCTTGAGATTGTTTAGGTGTACCAATGAATAATAAATAAAGTTTAATTTAAAAAAATAAAATTACACCTCATAATTAAACATTTAATATTCAATAACTTGCTTCTTGTACCCTTCAAACACCTATTAATCACTGTTGGGTTGCTACGTGTAGAAGTTTTTAATAGTTTCATGGAGAGAGGAAGTTTCAAGGCATGTCTTTGTGATGATACCAAGGGAATGCTAGCCTTGTATGAAGCTTCATTCCTTTCGATAGAAGGTGAAAATATCTTGGACGAAGCGAGAGATTTCTCAAAAAAACATCTCCAAGAATTTGTAAAGCAGAATAAAGATCAAAATATTTCTACTGTAGCAGTGAGCCATGCCTTGGAGCTTCCACTACATTGGAGGATACTAAGGGTGGAAGCGAGATGGTTCATTGATGTATATAGGAGCAAAGAAGATATGAACCCCACCTTGCTTAAGTTTGCAGAACTAGATTTCAACATGGTGCAAGCAACCCACCAAGAAGATCTCAAACAAGTGTCATGGTAAAAAGCTTGTTAATTTTGATTTTGTAATTTAAGCTTCATTTGATATAATTCTTCATTGATAACATATTTTACACATTAATGACCCTTGGAAGGAATATTATATAGAAATTGAAGCATAAACTAATAAATACTAAAATTAAAATCAAATTTGATAGCAACATGAACAAATAATTTACTGGGCCGACCCTATATATTATGGGGCCTAAGACCAAAATTAAATTGGAGCAAATTATATATTTAAATATCAATTCATTAATATAAAAATTAGTAATTAAATCTTTGTATTAAGGTTATGTCAAGTTGCCAACTATAATATTTTTGATATCTCTAATTAAATTTAGATTATAAATTTATTTATTAGTAATTAGTCATATATTTATTTGATGTTTTCTTTTTTTATAAAACTTAATTTTTCATTAACAACTCCAATATTACTTAAAAATGAAAAGTATCTGATTGTAGACTACTATATATTAAAAAGTTGAAATTCGATTAAAAAACAAGAAGAAGAAGTGAGAAAGGTATGAACGTAAGCTATAAGGTTTGGAATTATTTTTTTCTTTTCGGTCTTTTGATTTTCTTTGTTGAGAGAGTGAGAGAGAGAGAGAATTTTCAGCTTCTTTGAGAGAGATTACATGTTCTACACTCTAAATCTCTCCCATAGAGGAAATGGAGAGTCCGTCATCATACAGAGATTTAAAAATGGGTCTCACAGCACTATTCACACATTTAAAAATTATTTTGCTACAGTGTTTTAAGTTTTCAGCAAAATAAGCGGTATCCAAACGGACCCTATTGACTAATATTTAAATGTTTAATTAATACTCATATCCTATTGATTAAAATTTGGGGCTTAAGCAGTTGTCTAATTCACCTAAGGCACATGTTGCCATGTTGGCCCTCATAATTAAATTAGTTATAGCCTAAATTTTAAAAGTTAAGCTATGTTTAACTTACCTAATTCAAAAGGTTAAATATGCATCAATATAAAAAGAAAATTAATATATATATATATATATAAATATATATATATATATATATTTTTTTTTTTTAAATTTTTGCTTCAAATAAAGGTGGTGGAGGAGCACTGGCATTGCAGAAAAGTTGAGCTTTGCGAGGGATAGGTTGACAGAGAGTTTCTTCTGGACAGTGGGGTGTACATTTCATCCTCACTTTGGATATTGTAGGAGAATCTCAACAAAGGTCAATGTACTCATTACAGTATTAGATGATATTTATGATGTGTATGGAACTGTAGATGAACTTGAGCTCTTCACGGACGTTGTTGAGAGGTTGGTAATAATGACAATACGCCTCAAATGCTTCAAAGCTATCTTTGACATAAAGACTTAAGTGTGCTCTGTGTGATTCCAGGTGGGATATCAATGCAATGGATGGGCTCCCAAATTATATGAAGATATGTTTCCTAGCTCTACACAATTCAGTCAATGAAATGGGTTTTGATATACTAAAGGAACAAGAATTCCACATCATTCGATATTTTAAAAAAACGGTATGCAATTGACTTCTAAATCCATCTATATTAATCCTTAACATTTTTTTCTTGAACACATGGTGTGTTATACTACCTTAAATTCATTGTTCCACCATAAATTTTTTAGTGGGCAGATTTATGTAAAGCTTATTTGTTGGAGGCAAAGTGGTACTACAGCGGGTATACACCAAGACTTCAAGAATACCTTGAGAATGCATGTTTTTCAATTGCAGCACCAACTATACTATTGCATGCTTATTGTTCCTACACAAATACCATAACAAAGGAAGCCCTAGATTGCTTGGAAGAGTACCCCAACATAGTTCGTTTGTCATCAATGATTTTGCGATTAGCAGATGATCTTGGAACATCTACAGTATGTACACCACTCTATCCTAAGAGTTTCATCAACAAGACTTTCATTTCGTATAATTCACAAACCCTTACAATCTTTTTTTTATTTTTTTTTAATATCAGGATGAATTAAAAAGAGGTGATGTTCCTTCATCAATCCAATGTTACATGAACGAAACTGGTGCTAGCGAAGAAGATGCTCGTGAATACATTAGGTGTTTGATTAGTGCAACATGGAAGAAGATGAATGAAGAACGATCTGTGACTTCTCCCTTCTCTGAAACATTTATTGAAATTGCATTCAACCTTGGAAGGATGGCCCAATGCATATACCAGTATGGAGATGGGCACGGTGTTGGAAACCATGAAACTAAGGATCGTTTATTATCATTATTTGTTCAGCCCTTTCCACCATATAAAGATTAAAATGATGAGTTATTGATATATAAGGATGACGATTTGAAGTTTTAACTCATCATTGTATTACATATTACCTTTGAGATTTGTGAGTTAGTTTGTGTCTATGAGAGTTTTGTGATTGTTTGTGAGGTTTTGATTGAGCGCAATTGTAATCCATATCATTGATTGTGAATTTTAGTTGGCGTTGTATGTGGACATAGGCTTGGAGTTAGTCAAACCATGTTCAATATTGTTCTTTTGAGTGATTTTTTTTTTTTTTTTTTTTAAAAATTCGTGTGAAAGTGCTTCTTGTACCCTTAAAACACAACAAATTGGTATCAAATCTCAAAGTTTGGTCAAGTTCACAAGAAAAATATGTTTAGTTTAAAATGGCGGAGCTAGAGGGGGGTTGGGGGGTCGTGGCCCCCAGCTTTTTGAAAATTTCATTTGTAGTAGCAAAAAAAAAAAAATGATAATTTTTTGTTTTTGAAGAAACAAACACACACACATGGGAGAGGGAAAGAGATTCTAACACAAAGACACACCACAACTCCACTCAAAAGCCATATTAACTTTTAAGAGACGGTGGGCAAGTTATACTACGCACAACATTCTCTCTCTCTCTCTCTCTCTCTCAACCTTTTGATGAAGTAATAGTTTGGTAGATGACAATGTACATAGTTTAAAATAAATCCAGATTTTGTTTATTATATATATTTTTAGGGTCCAATTAATTCTGTTAGGTTCTAAAGTCTTAGGATTTTATGTATTTAGAACTCTAATTTGTATTGTTGGCAAACCATGATCAAAACAATGTTTTAGTAGTGTTTTAGTCTAGTTCAAAGTTATGATTTTATGTAAAGTTGGAATCGAGTTAAAACAGGAAAGCATTGTGCCTTTCGGCCTGGCTCGATCGATCGAAAGACAGGCTCGATCGATCGAAGCTCAGGTAGAATGATTTTCTGCAGATTCGTCCAACTCAGCCCTAAGTGTTTTAAAACGTTTTTAGGGTTTCTTATTTGTCCTAAGTATAAAAGGCAAACCCTAGTCACGTTTTAGTGTTGCTCATAATTGCGGTTTGTGTAAATCTCTTGTGAAATCTAGAGGAGCTTTCCTGTACACAAACTTAGGGTTTTCAAGGAGAAGATTTATCTACGCCTTGATGATCAATTCAGTTGCTGCCATTGAAGTTTAAAGAAAATACAAGCGGGTGTGCTTGTATTTGGTGGTGAATCCAAGAAAGAAGGAGTCCGTGGATTCAGAGTTTGCACGTGGTCGTGTCAGTAAGTTCTACTAATTGGTAGCAATAAGAAATCGAGCGTGGGGGCTTATAAGTCTTATTGTATGAACTTCGATTCTTTCAAGATAGTGGATTCAAGTTTACCTTGAGGATAATTAGGTCAAATCCTCCCCAAGTTTTTACCGGTTTGGTTTCCTGGGTGATCATATCTTGTGTTATTTATTTTCCGATACTTTGCATGATTTGATCTTTGATATTGTGATAACCTAGACTTGTTTGATTGGACTAGTAACAACTTGGCTAATTACCTAGGTTAAATCAATTGTTTAAGGGGTCTAAAAACTATCAAGTGGTATCAGAGCTTACCCTATCTAAGGACAAGACACATGATAAGCCTACCCTATCTAAGGACAAGACACATGATAAGCTTGCATAGTTTTGTCACTTTTGTGGAAAGTTTAGACACATCCATCCAAACTATTACAAGCTGCAAGCTACTAAGAGAGCAAACAAACCAAAAGTACCTGTACCTCAAGTACTTGATCCTATAGTACTTATTCGTGATTTGGTAAAGGCTTTAAACCTTTATTCTAATCCTGGAGTTGGTAATCATTCTCATGTGAATAAGAACTCTAATGCTCATGGTGCATCTAAAAGGTTTTGGATGCAAAAGACTCGAACTAACTGAGTCTTTCTGACATGGTCCTTGTGCTTCATTGTTCTACCCTTTGTGACCATTGTTCTTTGTTTGTTTGTTTGTTTGTTTGTTTTTTTTTTTTTTTTTTTTTTTTTTTTTTTTTTTTTTCTAGGATTTTCATTGCATATCATTCATGCATTTCATTCTAGGTGTTTTTTTTTATAATAAAAATAAAATAAAATAAAATAAAAAAAGAAAAAGGAAGCAAATGTTGTTTTGTACTATTCTTCTTGGTTTTTAAGAACAAGGTTGGTCAATTTATTTTCACATAACATGTCTTTTGTACCTTGTTTAGCTTTGATGAGCTTATTTATTACACTTTACTAGTTAAAACTTTGTAGTACATGTTGTGTGGGAAAGATGTTTATGGTTTTTGATTTCACTGTCTTAATCTTGAAGTCACATGTTTTTAAATGTTTGACTTGAACTTTTAGAGAAAGGCATAAATAACCATCTCACCACTGTTCACTAGCCAATCATGAACACCTTAGTGCATATCATAAGATTTTGTGCTCGAAAAAGTGTAGCATATGCACAAAAAGAACATAAGGTGAAGTCTCGGTTTAAATTACTTAATACTTAAAATTGGTGTGTACTATTAGGCTTGATGCCAAACTCACATGACTTAAAATTGGTATGTAAATTATGAGGCATAAATACAAGAAACTTACATGATTGCAAGCTTATGATCTAGGAGATGTGGGAGTTATATGATGTAACTTTTTAGGTGATAGTCTCTTTTAAATTCTTTGTGATAAATTTTGTAGACTTTGTGATTGATTGCTATTCACATATCACCTCACATGTATCTCAAGTTTTTACTAGTTGCACACACTACACAAGTTACTCTTTGCTAAACTTTGTACATGTTATTGTGTGTGTTTATGGTCTGACCAACCAAGTTTTGCAAATACCTTGAATTTTGTGCAAAATTAATTTACTGCTTGAAAATTTGTGGAGAATGCAAGAAATTTTGTTTTGGGGAATTTGGGATTAAAATTCTTGTGTTTGAAAATCATATCATCTCATACTCATGTATTTTTGTTCTTAAATTTCAATGCTTTGAGTTGATTCTAAATGTTTTTCAAAAAAAAAAAAAAAAACTGTGTTTTTCCTCAAATTTGGTGAGCCTCTACCCATTTCGATCAATCCATTCTGTTTTTCGATCAATCGAAAATTTTTAAATACGTTTGAGAGAGTCTCTGTCTATTTCGATCGATCGAAACTGATTTTCGATCGATCGAACTTGTTTCAAATTGTTTAAATAGAGTCTTTGTCTGTTTTGATTGATCGAGGCTGTTTTTTGATCGATCGAAACTCGTGAAACATGTTTTTTTTAAAAGGTTAGATTGTCTTTTTCAAAAGGACTTTTTCAAAAAGTTTTTCAACTTTTCTCTCTCTCCGACTTGGCTAAGGCTCCACTATCGATTTTTTGTCGTTTTCCTCCAAGTTTTTTTGCAAGGTTTTTGTCCTTGAAGGCCGGTAAGTCTCTTTTGCCCTTCTTTTTTCATTTTATTTCATGTTTTCATGCATTTTTCATGCATTGTTGTGGGTATTTTCGGCACTTTCTATATATTGGGATTTTTGATGATTCAAACCTGTTTTGGTGAAATTGATCAATGGGTTTTTGTTCTAGGATGTTATAATGATGATTCTTATAGTTTAATTTGATCAATTTTGTGGTTTTTGAAATATTGGAAATTCTAGGGTTTGAAATTGTTCCAATTTGGGGTTTTTGTCTAATTGGGTTAAATTGATGAAATTGGCTTGTCAAATTGATGTATTTGGTCATTATTTTTTGAATTCTATCATGTGTAATGATCAATTCGTCAATATTTTTCAAATTGATCAAGTGGTTTTCCAATTTTTGGGGGTTTTTGTGTTAATACCTCAATGTTCAAGCCAATTTTGTGAATTTGAATTTTTTGGACTTAATTCAGTGCATTAGAACATGCATCATACCATTTAAATTTGTCATGCATCATATAGATTTTTAATTCTATATTTTTTTTGTGCTAACTTGCAGTCTTACCTTGGGTTTGTATTTTGTTCTTTTGCTCTGTGTTTTGATCCTTATCTTAGCACCATGCCTAGGAAAACTATAGCCAATAGGACCCCTTCCACTTCCTCTGTATCTCCCTTTAGGGTTGAGGAGCTTAGGAATGATAAGTGCAGAGAGGCCTTTGAGAATTTGAACCATAAGCGTAAGATTTGGGCTGAGCAAGCTGTGGTCTTAGATGAGCTTGATCCGGTCATTAGGGCCAATTTTGAGTCTAGAGGTTGGTTGCCTCTCTTAGAGATAGATCATCCACCCCCAACCGCCCTGATTAGAGAGTTCTTCTCGAACCACTCTTGCCACGTCTATGATTCCAACACCCTTGTTAGGAGTTGGATACGAGGTGTTGAGTTCACCATTACCCCTAGGGTAGTGGCTGAGGCTCTTGAGGTTCCGGTTGTTCGGGAGCCTAACTATTCCTATGATGAGTCACCCTCATTAGATGTAGTCATGTCATACATCACTGGGTCATCTATCCAATGGGGTTTTGATCCTCAGATCACGTCCGTTGAGCTCACCGAGACTGCCTATCTCTTCTTCAAGATAGCGTGTCATTCGTTGTGGCCTATTTCTCACTTCCACACCATCCCTTTAGAACGATGTGTGTTTTTGTATGCCTTTGTTTCTGGAGCGTCTATCAATTTTCCTCACTTGTTCCTTTGTTCTTTGAACGAGGTTCATAGGAATTTTATCGTAGGGCATGCGCTGATTCATCCTATTTTCATTCATAGGATTTTGCTCTTTTTAGGTCTAGATGGTTTTTCGTCTGGTGAGCCTGTTCATGTTGTTGCTCCCATAAGTGCCACCTTTCTTCGTCAGATGGTTGCTTACTTGCGAGTTGCTCCTTCTCGTCCTAGAGATGCGTCATCTAGTGGTGTTCCCCCTCCTCCCTCTTCTACAAGTGTTGATGCTGCTGAGACATCAGGTGCTGCTGCTGATGATGATGTTCCTCCACCGACTGCTTCGGATGATTCAGACATTCGTCGCACGTTGGATCATGTCTTGACCATTCAGGCGGCTCATGGACAGATTTTGGTGGATATGCTCGATAAGATCCGTGCCTTGCATGCGGAGTTGGCACAATTTAGACCACCTCCCTTTTGATGATGGATTCTGTTTGCTCTTTGGCATTCTGTCACAAAAAGGGGAGTACTTTTGTAGAGTTTTTGCTTTCAGGGGGAGTTTTATTTGTTTTGGTTGGAGCTTGTGGAGTTTAGATTGTATCTAGGTGCTTCACTTTGTACTTTATTTTTTTAGCTCTTGCCATGTTTTTGATGGGATATTCATGTTAGGGGGAGTTTTATGTTTTGTTGGTACTTTATATGTTTCTTATTTCAAACTGCTTATTGATTTATATTTATGAGTTATTCATTGATATTTGTCTTTATTTGTGTGTTGTTTGAAATCAAGAAGTTATTTTGTTTACTTGTATTGTTTCCACACATGCGGTTATGCATTTTGTTTAGTGTTTCAGGAAATATACAGGTTGATTCAATTGATCTGCTGTCTACACTTGCAACTGATGGATAGTAGTTAGGATTGAATTTGTTTTATGAGCATTATTTTGTAAAGGGCTTTTTATTTTGTAAACTTTGAGCTTCTAGTTGTATTTTGTCACGGATTGCCAAAGGGGGAGTTTGTTAGGTTCTAAAGTCTTAGGATTTTATGTATTTAGAACTATAATTTGCATTGTTGGCAAACCATGATCAAAACAATGTTTTAGAAGTGTTTTAGTCTAGCTTAAAGTTGTGATTTTATGTAAAGTTGGAATCGAGTTAAAGTAGGAAAGCATTGTGCCTTTCGGCCTAGCTCGATCGATCGAAAGACAGGCTCGATCGATCGATCGAAGCTCGGGCAGAATGATTTTCTGCAAATTCGTCCAACTCAGCCCTAAGTGTTTTAAAACGTTTTTAGGGTTTCTTATTTGTCCTAAGTATAAAAAGCAAACCCTAGCCACGTTTTAGTGTTGCTCATAATTGCGGTTTGTGTAAATCTCTTCTGAGATCTAAATGAGCTTTTCTTTACACAAACTTAGGGTTTTCAAGGAGAAGATTTATCTACGCCTTGATGATCAATTCAGTTGCTACCATTGAAACTTAAAGAAAACACAAACGGGTGTGCTTGTATCTGGTGGTGAATCCAAGAAAGAAGGAGTCTGTGGATTCGGAGTTTGCACGTGGTCGTGTCAGTAAGTTCTACTGATTGGTAGCAATAAGAAGTCGAGCGTGGGGGATTGTAAGTCTTATTGTATGAATTTCGATTCTTTCAAGATAGTGGATTCAAGTTTACCTTGAGGATAGCTAGGTCAAATCCTCCCCAGGTTTTTACCGGTTTGGTTTTCTGGGTGATCATATCTTGTGTTATTTATTTTCCGCTGCTTTGCATGATTTGATCTTTGATATTGTGATAACCTAGACTTGTTTAATTAGACTAAGTAACAATTTGGCTAATTACCTAGGTTAAATCAATTGTTTAAGGGGTCTAAAAACTATCAAATTCATCCAATACTTGTTCACAACTTGCCCTTTTTAATGTTCTACTATTTATGTAGCTTATATCCAAGGCTTGTCCTTTTACTTTTCTCCCTGTGTAGAATCTTCCTGTTGACATGCCCTTCCTTATGTCATATTTAAATTTAATATAAGTAATTTCCCACTTTTCTTCTCTTTGATTGAAAATTGTTAAGTAATTAAAGTTTGTTATTGCCCTATGTTTTTTCTGGGTCATGCTAACAAGTACCCTTAAAGTATTGGTTAACAGTCCATTTTTAAAAAGTTTTGATACCTCTTTTATGGAAAATGAAAAAAAATTGTCAAAACATTAATTTCTTTTTTTTTTTCCCATAAAAACTTTCTTTGAATAGATTATTAACCAATACCCTAAGAGCATTTGTTTGCATTTCACTTTTTTTATTTATTTATTATTACATGATTATATTTGATAAAGTAGTACGTGTGACCAAAAAAAAAAGAGTAATAGAAAAAGTGTTAGTAATTTAATGAAAGGAAATCATTCACAATTGATGCATATTTTAAAAGAAAAAAGTGTTCAAAATTAGGAGACCATTGCTCAATTCTCTATCTAAATTACTAAAACTGCACAAAGATACGAACTTAATAGATTTTTTTTCTTTGAACATAGTCATAGATTACAATTATAGATATGAGAATGAGTGTTTGAACGTTTGCTTAAATGTATATATAGAAAGAAAAAATTGGCTAAAAAATTTAGTTCAAAATCAATATAAACCTGAAAGAATGTAGGAACCAACTAGGGCTGTAAATGAATTAAGTCGTTCATAAACAACTCAACCTCGGTTTGATAAAAAGCTCGTTCATGTTTGTTTGTTTATAAATAAGTCAAGATTGAACATTAGTTTTAGGCTTGTTTAGTAAACAAGCCGAGCCCAAGCAAAACTATTTGTTCATGAACAAGCTCGTGAGTTATAAGGCTTGATACAAAACAAGTCAAGTATAGACTCATTTATAGGCTTGATATGTGCTTTCTAAATAAACTCATTACACATATCTTAATAATAAAATGTCTCATAATGGACCACTACCCTTTACCTTAATTTTTCACTTCCCTCTAAATTGATCAAGCATCACTTTAGATTTTAGTTACCTTTTTAAAAAAATTTATAAGTGGGCCACATATGGTCCTTCCTTATCCATTATCTAATGTAAAGTTATAAAACATGTTAATTCTTTCTCATTCACAATAGTTACAAACAAATCTTTTTCTAGTTCTTTATCATCTAATGTGGATGTAAAAATTATACTTTAAACAATTGATGAAGCTATAGACAATAAAGGATGAATGGATGAATTTAATTTTGTAAAGTTGCAATATGAACAATGGCTAATCATAGGTCGGACTAAAAGCATGATAAAATGAGTATTCTATTTTCTTATTTTTGTTTACTTGATTTTGGAAGATTTAAGCATTTGATAAGATAATTTTGTTGAATCTCAAGCTCAAAAGCTTGATCTGAGCTCGAGTTTAAGCTTGATATTGCTCGAGCTTGGCTTGACTAATGAATCAAGCCAATCCAAGTCAAGCTCAAGTTTTTTGGCTTTCCCACAAGCTCAAGCTCAAACAATATTTTAGGCTTGTCTCAAGCTCAAGCCAGGCTTGAGCTTTTTTAACTTTGTTAGGTTCTAAGAAATTAGGAACTAATGTATTAGAACTTCAATTTGTATTATGTTGGCAAACCATGATCAAAACATAGAGTCTAGGTTTAGGCTTGCTCAAAGTATGTTCATTTGTAAAATTGGAATCAAGTGATTGCAAAATTTATTAGACTAGATCTGCAAGGCTCGATCGATCGAAAATTAGACTTGATCGATCGAACCACGTGCAGATTTATTTTTTGTAGAATTCCAGTTCAGCCCAAACTCTACTTAAACGTATTAGAGTTCAAGTAAAACTCTCCTATATATAAGGAAACCCTAGAATGTTTTTTAGAAGTTGTTTTAGAGAGATTAGAGTGCCTCTTGTGCCTCTTTTTGTATTTAGGGTTTTGTACCTAAAGGCTCTCTAAAGGTTGCTCATATTACTGTTTGTGTAAATCTCTTGTGAGATCTGTGAGGAGTTTTCCTTTACACAAGTTTAGGATTATCAAGAAGGAGATTTCTTCAAGAGCTTGATGATCGTTCAGTTGCTGCCATAAGAACTTAAAGAAACACAAGCAGGTGTGCTTGTACTTGCTGGAGAATCCAAGAAAGAAGGAGTCCGTGGTTTCGAAGCTTGCACATGGTCGTATCAGTAAGTTTCTACTGGTGGGTAGCAATAGGATGTTAGTGGTCTAAGTCCTGTTGAACAACTTCGATTCTTTCATAGTGGATTCAGGTTTACCTTGAGGATAGTTAGATTAAATCCTCCCCAGGTTTTTACCGGTTTGGTTTCCTGGGTGATCATATCATTGTCTTATTTATCTTTCCGCTACTTTGCATGATATGATTGTTTTGATTGTGATAACCTAAATTTGTTAATTTGGACTAAGTTACCAACTTGGCTAATTATCTAAGTTAATCCAATTGTGTTTTTAAGGGATCTAAAAACTATCAAGTGGTATCAGAGCAGGTAACTCTTTTTGTTTTAGATTTTTTGATCTAAGAACTGATCCTTAACCCCTGTTGTCATGGATAATTTGAAGTGTCTTTCTGATCATATTTCTGCTTATGCTTCTGTTGATTTTATTGATGCCTGTGAAACTCTTCGTAAGGAATAATTGAAATCTATGAAAATTGCTAAGAAATTCAAAGAAGAGTTAAAATTGGCTTATCTTGAAAAAGAGGAATTGGTTGTTAGATTAGATGAATCTAATAAAAAGAATGAATTTTTGAGAAATCAAATTTCCTCTCAAGATGAGAAGATGAAAAGCTTGGAACAAGAGTTAGTTGAATCTAAAGCTAAAATTGAAAATTTGACTAGTGCCAAGCCTGCTGTTGATAACAAAAGTATTTTTGTTTCTCTTAAGCCTAAAATTGAGAAAGTTTATATCCCTCCTTTTAAGAGGAATAATAAAGAAAAGACTTATTTTTCTAGGTTAGACAAAGGTAAAAGTTCTACTATAGACGCTGAAGTTTCTAAACCTAAGTCTAAACCTACTGCTAGAGAGCATGATAAATCTGTTTTTGTGCCTACCTGTCACCTTTGTGGTGTTGTTAGTTATATTAGACCAAATTGTTCTTTGTTGAGGCAAGAACCAATGCTTGTGACCGGAAACCTCACTAGGAATACTGATGTTCCTAAATTTGTTCCCGTTTGCCACTATTGTGGTGTCCGTGGTCACATTCGTCCTAATTGTCATAAACTGAAATTTAAGCATTCTGTATTTCAATCTAGGATTTGTGATGATATTTCTCCTGCCATAAGTCCATATAAATTGTTTCATATTCTTTTGAAGAATTTAAGCTTGTTGGCTTGTGAAAGGAATTTGCAAGATTTCAGTCTTTCTCAGAACATTGGTGTAATCCCTCAAATACACTCTGCTTCTCATGGATTTTCACCTACAAAGCCGAAGGCTCGTGCTATATGGGTGAGAAAAGATTCTCCAAGGTGAGTTTTACTGACTTGTCCCTGATTTAATTCTTTCAATTGTTTGTGGACATGTCTTGTTTTTGTTTTTGGTTGTTTTGTTTATTTTAGAATGTTTTTTTTTATTGAATAAAAAAAATCCAAAAACATTGAAAAATTTTCAAAAAGACAAAAATATTTTATTTTGAGTCTTGTTTTATTTTTCTTGAGGATTACATGAATTATGATATCTCTCTTGATTTAGAACATGCTTGACATTGTGGAGAAACTTGAATAGTATGTGTTATATAAGTACTAAGCTATTTATAATTTTGTATGAATATGTACTAGTTTGTACATGTACTCATAGGTTAATTAAGAAATTGATATTTCTTATTTGTGTACCCTTTATAACTTAGTTAAGCACTATCATGCATTGCATTTGCATTGTTCATTTAGCATAATGTGTGCTTTTTGTTTTTGGTCGTAAATTTTTTAAACCAAAAAGATTTTTGTGTTTTGTATCTTACATCTTGGATTTATAATCAAGGATTGGTCATATTATCTTTACATAACAAGTTTATGTACCTTGTTTAGCTTGGATGAGCTTATTTTTTGCACTTTACTAATTTGAGCTTTGTAGTGCATGTTGTGTGGAAAAGATGTTTATGATTTTGATTACTTTGTCTTGATCTTGAAGTCACATGTTTTTTACTGTCAGACTTGAACCTTTAGAGAAAGGCATAAATAACCATCTTACCACTGTTTACTAACCAATCATGAACATCTTAATGCATATCGTAAGATTTTGTGCTCGAGAAAGTGTAACACATGCACAAAAAGAATATAAGGTGTAGACTTGGTTTAAATGCTAAAATTGGTGTGTACATTATTGGGCTTTAATAACTTCACAATCAAATAAAAATTGGTGTGTACAATATGAGGCAAATCAAGAAATTTACATGGTTGCAAGCTTCTTTTCTAGGAGATGTGGGAGTTATATTATGTAACTCTTTAGGTGATATTCTCTTTCAAATTCTATGTGATGAATTTTGTAGAAATTGTGATTGATTTCTATTTACATATCATCTCACATGTTTTTCAAACTTTTGCTAGTTGCACACACTACACAAGTTGTTCTTTGCTAAACTTGGTACATTATATTGTGCGTAATCTTGTTGTGGCTGCAAAATGTCTTTAATATTTGAGTTTTAAAGACAAATTGATTAAAAGTCTTGTTTGTGGAAGATCTGGGTTGAATTCAAGTGTTTTTTTTTTAAAAAAAACTTTTCATCTCATATTCATGCATTTTATTCATAATATAATGTGCTTTGAGGAGTTTTTGCATTAAAATGCTCTGTTTTTCAAGAAACTGAAAAAATTTCAGTTTTTTTTTAGTGTTTGACCAATATACTTTTATGCATCATTTATGTTTAGGATTCACATGCATCGCATTGTTTTTTGTATCCATCTTGTAATTTTGCAATCATATCTCTCATTGTTTTCACACATAACATGCATACACTTTGCTAAATTGGGTACTCAGCTTGATTTAAAAATTGATTGATTAATTTTTGAGTTATGTACTTTTTAGTATTTTTTTTTTTTTTTTTTGTGAACTGCAGAAAATATTTTTCTTAAGAGATACGTTAGATAATCAATGTGCAAATATTTTCTCTACTCATGCAACTGTTTATGGGTCACATAGTGTCAAGTTTGCATTTATTGAAAGAGAGAATATTTTTTCTTTATGTGTATCCTCAACTTAATTTTTTTTAAGATTAGGTTTGTGTGTTTTTCTTTTCCCCACCTCCTAAATTTTCCCTAAAACTGTTTCTCCCAACGCTTGTTTTGTTTTTCCTATTTTATAGAGGGAGAAGCTTGTTTTTAACCTTTGTTGTTCATAGGGGGAGTTGTCTCTATTTTCTATAGAGTTGAATTGTTTTGTGTTCCCTTGATTGTCTATTTTCTCTTGACCTTTGTTACTCTTTGTTTGAGTTATCTTTGTCAATTCGTGACAAAAAGGGGGAGATTTATTTGAAATTGTTTTTGAGAATGTGTGGAAAATACAAGAATTTTCTGTTTGGGGGGAGTTAACATTGTTTTTGATGTATCTAACTTAGGGGGAGAGTTAGTTTGCATATTTGTTGATTTACTGTTTTTGTTTTTCTATCACACATGCGTTTATGCGTTTGCTGAGTGTTTCAGGAAATATACAAGTTGATTCAGTCATGCTGCTGTCTACACTTGCAACTGATAGATAGTAGTTAGGTTGAATTGTTTTTGGGCTATTTGTAACTTTGAGCATTTCATGTTTGTGATGTGTTTTGTCACGAATTGCCAAAGTGGGAGATTGTTAGGTTCTAAGAAATTCGGAACTAATGTATTAGAACTTCAATTTGTACTATGTTGGCAAACCATGATCAAAACATAGAGTCTAGGTTTAGGCTTGCTCAAAGTATGTTTATTTGTAAAATTGGAATCGAGTGATTGCAGAATTTATTGGACTAAATCTACAATGCTCGATCGATCGAAAATTAGACTCGATCGATTGAACCACATGCAGATTTATTTTTTTGCAGAATTCCAGTTCAGCCCAAACTCTACTTAAACGTATTAGGGTTCAAGTAAAACTCTCCTATATATAAGGGAAACCCTAGAACGTTTTTTAGAAGTTGTTTTAGAGAGATTAGAGTGCCTCTTTTTGTATTTAGGGTTTTGTACCGAAAGACTCTCTAAAGGTTGCTCATATTGCTGTTTGTGTAAATCTCTTGTGAGATCTGCGAGGAGCTTTCCTTTACACAAGCTTAGGATTATCAAGAAGGAGATTTCTTCAAGAGCTTGATGATCGTTCAATTGCTGCCATAAGAACTTAATGAAACACAAGCGGGTGTGCATGTACTTGCTGGAGAATCCAAGAAAGAAGGAGTTCGTGATTTTGGAGTTTGCACGTGGTCGTGTCAGTAAGTTTCTACTAGTGGGTAGTAATAGGATGTTAGTGGTCTAAGTCCTGTTGAACAACTTCGATTCTTTCATAGTAGATTCAGGCTTACCTTGAGGATAGGTAGGTTAAATCCAAGAAACACAAGCGGGTGTGCATGTACTTGCTGGAGAATCCAAGAAAGAAGGAGTCCGTGATTTTGGAGTTTGCACGTGGTCGTGTCAGTAAGTTTCTACTAGTGGGTAGTAACAGGATGTTAGTAGTCTAAGTCCTGTTGAACAATTTCGATTCTTTCATAGTAGATTCAGGCTTACCTTGAGGATAGCTAGGTTAAATCCTCCCCAGGTTTTTACCGGTTTGGTTTCCTGAGTGATCATATCATTGTCTTATTTATCTTTCTGTTGCTTTGCATGATATGATTGTTTTGATTGTGATAACCTAGATTTGTTAATTTGGACTAAGTTACCAACTTGACTAATTACCTAGGTTAATCCAATTGTGTTTTTAAGGGGTCTAAAAACTATCAAATTTTACCGAAGAGCCAAGTTTAAACATGTACTACTTAACAAAACTCGACTCGTTTACAGCCCTAGAACCAACTTTGTTCGGTTAAAGTTAATTATATAACAGTAATACTCTCTTTTTATATAAATAATTAAAAAAAAAATTGTTATAGTATTTAGCTTGGCCCCTACAAAAATTTTCTTGCTCTGCCGCACCTGCAAGATTGGTTGGAGGTAACAAGATTGCCTTAAACATGGAAACAGTGATGAAATTGTTGAATGAAACAATGTGGAAAGTTAAGTGGAAGTGGATATTTGTTAAAAATTATATTTAATAGAAGTTTTGGTTGTTGCGTAGTACTGTTTTTCCTCTTCGCTGAATGATTGTTAGTGTTCTCATTATCAAAGTGATATGCCATAGCCATTGGCAGCTTTATCGCTAGCTACAGTAGCTAGATATTTTCACATGGTAGGACATAGGAGTAGGACAGGCACTATAGATACCTTGGGGTCGAGGTCGATTCCATAATAGGAAAAACAAGTAGTTGAGTACTCTCTTATCCAATAATTAAAAAAAATAATAATAATAATAAAACAAGTAGTTGGGTACTCTCTTATCCAATAATTAAAAAAAAAAAAAAAAAAGTAGTTGAATACTAAGTCCTGTTTGGATTTTTTTTTTTTTTTTTTTTATCACTCATCACTTCTTATTCAATTTCCTTCACTCATCACTTATCACTTAAAACACCCCATTCCGTTTGACACCATCACTCACTTGTCATCACTCAATATTTTTCAATTTTTTGTGGGCCCCATACCTATCACTTGGTGCAGCTTTTACTCTTTTTTTTTTTCTTTCTTTAACCTCTAATACCCAAACTCACTTAACCTAGTTAAAAAAAAAAATAGAGAAGAAGAAAGAAGAAACCCAGAAACTGCACGTAGTGGAAGAAGAAGAAGAAGAAGCCACCTAGTGTGGAAAAAAAAAAAAAAAAAAAGATGATGATGAAGAAACCGCACTCACCGAATCCAGTGAAAAAAAAAGAAAAAGAAAAAGAGAGTGTCAAAAGTTGCGGCTGAGTCTGACAGTGGGACTAGGTATGTGATGTTATTTACGGAAATGTCATTGAAAATAGAGTTATGGAAACTGAAAACACTTAAAATGTGTTTTCAGTTTTCATTACTCATCACTCAAAAATCAGAAAATTGAATGATAGGAACAAAAACTGAAAACAGAGTTATGAAAAACCAAACAGACTTCTCACATATGAGTCCCATCATTTTTGAGTTATGAGTGATGGAAACAGAGTTATGAGTTATGAAAACACAATCCAAACACCCCCTTAATTTCAAACTTGAGCTTTAATCGTTTATTGAGCTTCTACTATTTTATTTATGTTATTATTATTTTTGATAATTTAATAATTGAGGTAGAAGAATTTAAACTTTAAATATTTCTTAAAAAAAAAAAAGAAAAAAAAAAAAGAGAGATATCAACTATTTAAATTACAAGACTCTTAGTTAAACATATTATTATTTGTTCTTAGTCAATGAATATATGAAAAACCTCATAAAAATTGATATATAATATATATGTAATTAATAAATATTAATATCTTCTCAAAAATAATTTAATAAAATAATATAAAATTAGAAAAAACTGAGGCTCATGTAGTTTGTGCCAACATATCCGAAATTGGAGCCATTTCCATTTTTTCCCTTTCGCTTTCTTGTTAATTGTTTATTACATCTCCTATACTGCACTATAGTACTCAAGTTTCTTCAAGCTAGTACTTGGTTGTTTGGCCTAGCCCAAAAAAAAAAAAAAACAAAAAACAAAAACACTTGGATAGCATGCCGATCTAAGGATGTTCCCAATAATTCCTTCAATCTTGCTCACAATCACAAGTTAACCTATGTCTTGGGAAAGACCACATTGTTGTTGTTGGGGTTGGTATCTCGTATTTAGTATCTTTCTATAATGAATAATTGTAAATATAGAGTATCTTTCTATAATGAATAATGGTAAATAATTGTAAATATAGAGTCAAAGTATATATTAATCATTCATTTTTAAAAATATTTTATAAGGAATAAAAAAATATGTCAAAAAAAAAGTTACTAACTTTTTCATTTTTTCATGAAAAAGTTTTTTAATTTGGTTTATAAATATATGCCTTAGAGCATATGTTAACATAACCCATATATGTAATAACTGAGAAAGTCTATGTTTGGTACACAGATTTTCCTACCCAACATAGATTTAAGATATTTCTTTGAATAAATTAATAAAAATATTTATTCTACTTGTGTAATGACTCAAGGAAAAGCGTTAGTCACATCTGCGTTATACCTCAAAAGGACTAGTCACAATTGAAGTTCCTTACAGTTGTTAATAAAGCCCAGTTCAACCTAGTAAATACCCGATGTGAGACTCATCACACACCCACCCACATCACTCAATCAATCAAATTCGTGTATCACAATCTCCCCCACTTAAGTCCCTAATATCCTCGTTAGGGCCCACTTTGTAGAGTAGTGTCTATGAGCCCACACGGGATTACCGGGTCAGCTCTGATACCATATGTAACAACCTAAGGAAAAGCGCAAGCCACATCTGCGCTATACCTCGAAAGAACTAGTCAAAATTGAAGTCCCTTACGATTGTTAATAAATCTCAGTTCAACCCAGTAAATATCCGATGTGGGACTCATCACACACGCACACACATCACATAATCAATCAAATTGGGGCATCACAACTTGTGTCCCGATTTATCACTTTACCCCTCTTCCAAGATTTATATTTTATCTTTCTTTTTTATCTTTTTAATTTATTTTTGAATTTCAAAGTTAAAAAAAAATAAAAATAAAAATAAAAAAAGATAGTTTCAACATACGACGTCTGTTGGGCTTTATGGAGCCTAGTTGTATATGATCCAAATTATGGCCTGATCCGAAATAATATTGTTATAGTTTTTAATAGAAGATTTTCTGAGGCTTAATTTATGGAGTGGAGGCTTGGCCCAATTGGCCCAAACTATAGTGGTAGCCCAATGTCAATCCTGTGCGCAGGATGGAAAAACTGTTATTTTGGAAATTAGGGTTTTATGTAGTTTTTGAGAGAGAAAATTGTACTGGCATATCTTGTATTTTTTTCCTAAGTATAATGAAATCTTTGCAACTCCGTAGACATAGGAAAATTTTCGAACAACGTAAATATTGTCTTGTGTGATTGCTTTCTTTGGTACATATTTTTCTCTATGTTTGCATCTTATAAATCTGGGAATTTCGTGATTATTCCATTCAACAACGTCCACTCGAGTCGAATCCCAAATCTTTTATTACCAATTGAGCTAATTGTAACCAAAATCTTTTTTCTTACTAGTTACTATAGTGGACCACGAGCTTTGAATGGGGAATTAAAATATTAACAATTGACAGAAGTAAAAACTAAATTAAAACGTGATTAATTGTTGCGTACTCATTAGTCATTATCTATGTGACAATGCAATTGGCCTTTAGCAACCAAAGATTTCTTCATTAAAAAAATTTAGATATTATTTCATGGCAGTACAGGCTCTTGGATTGTTCTGTGTCGATATTATAATTGGAATACACGTCGATGAGCACTCAATAATAAACTTTAGCTTTGTTCAAAAAAATAATAATAAAATTTATCTTTAAAAAATAATATTTTACCACTTTAAACTATATCTCAATTACACTTTAACTACACACACAAAAAAAAAAAAAAAAAAAAAAAAAAAAAAAAAAAAAAAGGTCCTATATGTGCGTTTTTAAAATGTGGCTGTAGCTCTTGAAAACATGGCTATAGGCCAATTCAGCCCATAGCTGCGTTTTTTTAAACCACATTTTCAGCCGCGGCCTAAATTTTTGGAATGCACGTTTTGCACTCCTAAACTATAATTTTTATTATACTTTGCACCCTAATATCAAATTTACTGTTAACTTAGATGGAAAAGTATAACACTATATGAAAAAACCATATTACTCATCTTCTCAATCCCTTAAAAATAAAGAAGAAATTGAGTTTACCATCCTAAATTATTATCTTAATTATACTCTGCATTATAAATTTTGAATTTCCATTCACGTTAACAACAAACTTAATGTTCAAGTGCAAAGTATAACAAGAGTTATAGTTTAAGATGAAGAACTTGCATTCAAAAAAAAGTTTAGGGTGAAATGTGTAATATGGTGAATAGTTTAAGATGGTAAAGTGTAATTTTCTCTTAAAAAAAATTACAAACTCTTTCTTAAAATTGAGGGATAGTTGATTCTATAAAAAAAAATAAAAGAAATTGAGGGACATCGTACAACAATTAGAGAAGGTTCACTTGCTTACTTAAAAAAGAAACTTAATCATTTATTGAGCTTCTACTTCAATTATATTATTATTAGTCTTTTAACAAAAAAAAACATAATTATTATTAGTCATTAATCCATGCAATAAATCAAAAAGCTTGTGAAAAGGTGTGTGTATATATATATATATATGAGACATATTTTAAGAAGAATAAGTAAATACTTTGTATTTTCAAAAAAAAAAAAAAAGGATTAATCCCACATTAGAAAATGAGTGTGAGTTATAAAAGTTTAATATTTGTGTTGTATATCCAATAGTTAAACATTTTTAAATATACATCATTATCAGTTTCTTTAAAACATTTTTCTCTTTCCTCATATGTGTGTTAAAATACTTAGTATTCTTAAAAAAAGTAAATAAATAAATCAAATTAGAGAAAAGACACCTACAAAATTTACTTAAAAATTTATTTAGAAAAAAAAAAAAAATCAAACCTAATTCAATTCAAATTTTTTTGGTGTTGGGTTGCTTTATAACTCTAAAAATCAAAAAAATTTAAAAATATATTTATTAAAACAAAGATAATTATTTTAATTAGACAATTAAAATAATTTATTATAAGGATTTTTTTTTTTTTTTTGGAGAGAATTTCAAGATCTCTTATTTAACCATCAAAGACTTTATCAATTGAGGTAACTAAAACCCACTTATAAATAATATAATTCTTTTAAATTTCTTTAAATAAACTTTAATTTATAATTTTAAACATAATTTTCAAATTTGTTAACTTTTCAGGTATGAATAATAGAGTTCCTCAAAAATGAAGTTTTTGATACACTTGACTAAAGAATGTCATGGCACATCTATGCCTGTACAACATATAGCGTTGACGTTGATAACCATTATATGCGAGTACTAACATATAAGACATAGCTTCTTTTCTTCTCTTTTTTTATTTATTTATTTTTTTTTACGTACAATATAATTTAAATTTATGATAAGATGATTAATTTTTATTATCAGACTCAAAATACGATTTTACAAGTGAGAATCTTCCAAAAAACTTAACTAAAACCCACAATAATATATATTTTTACTACACATGTTAAACATGCGATGTGAAATTGTTTTTTTTTTTTTTTGGAGAAAAATGTGAAATTGTAAATTATAATAGTGGATAGATATACGGGTGAGAATTTCCCAAACAATATATAAAGGCATATATCTAACATAAATTTTTATAATAAAAGGAGAGATACTTGTAACTCACAAATACTCATTCTTAATTTATTCTTAGATTCAGAGATGCAAAGATAGTCAAATAAAAAAGAGAAATGAGACAAAACTCATGAGAGAGAGAGAAAAAATTTGTGATTTGTGTTGTTGTTTAGTTTTGGAATGAACGGATTTGTATTGTTGTTTGATTTTGGGTGTATAAAAACATTTTTAAAAGTAAATTAAATTAATAAAAAAATACTTTAGATATATAAATTTTTTTTTCCAAGCCAACGGTGGATGAGGAGCCGACCAGAGGTACCCACGTTGAACTACCCACACCAAGACAGAACTTTTATTACAATTTTGGGTGTATAAAAACATTTTTAAAAGTAAATTAAATTAATAAAAAAATACTTTAGATATATAATTTTTTTTTCCAAGCCAACGGTAGATGAGGAGCCGACCAGAGGTACCCACGTTGAACTACCCACACCAAGACAGAACTTTTATTACACGTGTTAAACGTGATATAAATAATCACGGGTAGATATATGGGTGAGAATCTCCCAAGCCTATATAAAGGCACATATCTAACGTACATGTTTCAAAGTAATAAGTACGTACCCAAAAAACCATACTAAGCTTTATCAAAGGCCTTTGTCAATGGCTCTCAACCTATTTGCTTCACTCCCTATCTGCAATTTCCTAAGAGCAGCTCTCCCATCTAGAGGTCCCACCCATTTCAAATCACTTGTAACAAGCAGAAGTGACATTGTTCCTAGTTCTGTCCAGTGCAAGGTCTCCAACAAAATTTCAAGTAGTAATGATATTGTTCGGCGATCAGCTAATTACCAACCTCCCATTTGGGACTATGATTACATTCAGTCACTGAGAAGCGAGTACCTGGTACGTACGTACATAATATATAGTATTGTTTTCATTGTTAGATTTAATAGTACTTTAATTATTACTAGAAACTGATCAATGGGGTCATGTTAATTATAATATTGTGATGTAGGGAGAAGAGTACACAGGGCAAGTTAACAAGTTGAAGGAACAAGTGAGGATGATGCTTCACAAAGTGGTGGGTCCTTTAGAGCAATTGGAGCTAATAGATACTTTGCAAAGATTAGGATTGTTTTATCACTTTGAGAGTGAAATGAAGAGAATCTTGGAAGCTCTATACAACAATGATAATTGTGGTGATACATGGAAGGAGGAGAATTTATATGTCACAGCTCTTAAATTTCGACTGCTTAGACAACATGGATATAAGGTGTCCGAAGGTAATTAAGAAAAATTTTGATTTCATAGATTGGATATTTATTACTAACCAATGTTTTTAAACTGCGGTGCACTTTTGCCCCCTTATTTTTTGAATTGTTTTCATTTTGAGATTTTACATATCAAAATTTCCATTTTTTTGTTTTGCAAATTTTGTTTCATTTTTATATTGACCATATTCATTTCTATTAGCAATATGATTGTTAAGTTTTGATACTCTAAATTGTGCAAATATGATTGGATTGAATTGTTTAAGTGTATGTTGTGTGGGCATGTGCACAGAAGGAACTTGTATATATATAACTAATTATGAGAAGTTTCAATTGCAACTTGAGTAGTCCTTTTAGGGTGTAATTAAGTACAGATGTGGCTAGACCTCAAAAGTTCACAAATTAGGGTAAATTTAATAATTTTTTGTTAGAAACTAAACAAAAATAACAAGCTAGTCCCAAGTTTTTTGGGGTGATCCTTAATAAATCAATCATGATTGACAATATATATTATTTTCTGTCATTTTATTCTATACAAAAAATTTCTTGTCACTTCCATATTTGATAAATATTTTTTATTATTTTGACTAATGACATCTACAACACAAAAAACAATAAAAATAGATACAACTTACTTGAATTTGGTTTTGTGCATCAATGAATCTTAGATGACTATACACCTCGATGGGATAAAAAAGTGTGAATAATGCTACAAGCGCAAATTATTTTAAACCATTTTTACAAATTGTTGATGTGACGAATTCTTACATGAGCTTACTACTGACATCATTTTTTACGTATCAATAATCACCCATCGCATCAACAATTAGTAAAAAAAAAAAAATTGTAAAATAATTTGTGACTATAACATTACTCAAAAGTGCATTACACATCATAATTACACATTCAATACTTGATAACATGCTTCTTGAGCCCTTAGAACACCCTTTAATGATTGTTGGGTTGCTGAGTGCAGAAGTTTTCAATAGTTACATGGAGGGAGGCAGTTTTAAGAGATATCTTTGTGATGATACCAAGGGAATGCTATCCTTGTATGAAGCGTCATTCCTTTCAATAGAAGGTGAGAATAGCTTGGATGAAGCAAGAGAATTCTCAAAAAAACATCTCCAAGAATTTGTCAACCATAATAACGATCAATATCTTTCTACCATGGTGAGCCATGCCTTGGAGCTTCCACTACATTGGAGGATATTAAGAGTGGAAGCGAGATGGTTCATTGATGTATATAGGAGCAAAGAAGACATGAATCCTATCATGCTTGAGCTTGCAAAACTGGATTTCAACATAGTGCAAGCAACCCACCAGGAAGATCTCAAACAAGTGTCAAGGTCAAAAGCTTGTTAATTCTCATTCTATAAATTGAGCTACATTTTATATATAATTCTTGATTGGTAACATATTTATTGACAGCCCTTGGAACTTCCAAGTTAGAAGGATGACTATATAGAAATTGAAGCATAAACTGATAAATACTAAAATTAAAATCAAAACTCATGGCAAAAATAACAAATAATAAAATTAGTTATAGCCAAAACATTAAAATTAAAGCTAGTGTTTAACTTACCTGATTCGAAACGTAAGAAAATGCATTAAAATAAAAAGAAAATTGTCATTCTCTTGTTTCTTTCAAATAAAGGTGGTGGAGGAGCATTGGCCTAGGAGAAAAGCTAAGCTTTGTGAGAAATAGGCTGACAGAGAATTTCTTCTGGACAGTGGGGTGTACATTTCATCCTCGGTTTGGTTATTCTCGAAGAATCTCAACAAAGGCCAATCTAATCATTACGGTAATAGATGATGTTTATGATGTGTATGGCACTTTGGATGAACTTGAGCTCTTCACGGATGCTGTTGAGAGGTTAGCATTAATAGAAATAGGCCTTGAATGCTTCAAAGCTATCTTTGACATAATAACTTAAGTGAACTTTTTGTGATTTCAGTTGGAATATCAATGCAATGGATGGGCTCCCAGATTATATGAAGATGTGTTTCCTTGCTCTACAAAATTTAGTTAATGAAATGGCTTTTGATACACTTAAGGAACAAGGATTCCACATCATTCAATATTTTAAAAAATCAGTATGACCTTGACTTATAGATTCATCTATACTAATCTTTTAATATCTTCTTCTTGAACACATGATATGTTATACTAGCTCTAATTCATTGTTCCTTCGTAATTATTTCAGTGGGAAAATTTATGTAGAGCTTATTTGTTGGAAGCAAAGTGGTACTATAATGGATATACCCCTAGCCTTCAAGAATACCTTGATAATGCATGGGTATCAGTGTCAGTGCCAACTATACTATTGAATACTTATTTTTCAGCCACAAATCCAATAACAAAGGAAGCCTTAGATTTCTTCGAAGAATGCCCCAACATAATACGTTGGTCATCAATGATTATACGACTTGTAGATGATCTTGGAACATCTAAGGTATGTAGAACACACTATCCTAAGAGTATCATCAACCAAAAGTTCATACAGTTATTAATTTAAACCCTTACGATCTTTTCAAATTTTTTTTTTGAATCAGTTTGAGTTAGAAAGAGGTGATGTCCCTAAATCAATTCAATGTTACATGAATGAAACTGGTGCTAGTGAAGAAGATGCCTATGAATACATTAGGTGTTTGATTAGTGCAATATGGAAGAAGATAAATGAAGAACGAGCTGAGACTTCTCCCTTCTCTGACACATTTATTGAAATTATATTCAACATTGTAAGGGTGGCCCATTGCATGTACCAGTATGGAGATGGACATGGTGTTGGAAATCACGAAACTAAGGATTGTTTATTATCATTATTTGTTCAGCCCATTCCACTACAAAGAGATTGACATGATGAATTATTGATATATAAGGATGCAAATTTGAAGTTTTAATTCATCAATTGTATTATATATTACCTTTGAGATTTATGAGTGAGTTCGTTTGTGTTTGTGAGTGTTTTACTTATGTCGATGAGTTTTGGGAATGTTGTTTGTGTGAATATGTGAGAGTTTGTGAATTTAGTTTGCCATGTTTGATTGAATGTAATTGTAATCCCTGTAGACCATGTCATTCATTGTGAACTTCGGTTGGAATTATATGTAGATGTAGGCTTGGAGTTGGGGAAACCATGTTAAATATTGTTCTCTTGTCTAATTGTTTTATTTTCTTATTTGTGCAAAAGTGTTTTTGCTAGCCCTAAATTACAACAAATCAATATCAAATCTCAAAGTTTGGTCTTGGTAAAGTTCAAAAAAAAAAATTATGTTAGTGCATTTTCAGTAGCTTAATTGCATAATATTAAGCTAATCAAAAGATATAATTTTTTTGGTAACTTTTATGTCAAATGTATGATAAATGCTCTACCGGTGTCTTTTGTGTTTATCTCAGTAAGAATTTATTCCCTTAGAGCTTCCAAAATCAACCTACAGTTGCTCGTTCAATCACCAAAGTGAAGTATAAAGCTATTGTCAACA